>NW_006921684.1:389580-390142 GCF_000298275.1 Orycteropus afer afer
TTTTTTTTTTTTTTAATTATCTTCAACAAAATTTTACTGTTGTGGGATATTAATGATGTTGTTTAATAATTTCCACATTCTGTTGGATCATCTTTCTGTGGAATAGGTACAAATAATGGATCTTTTCCAGTCCGTTGGCCAGGTAGCTCTCTTTCAACCAGTATTATTAGTTCTTGGCCATATGGCACCACCTGAAATAGATGAAAAATCAACCAATACTTTTTATACAGTGACTCTGTGTATTCCTTCCATCTTCTTTTGATGTTTCCTGCATCAGTTAATATTTTGTTCATAGAATCTTTCAATATTGATACTCGGGGCTTGAATTTTTTCTTCAGTTCTTTAGCTTGAAAAATATCAAGTGTGTTTTTCACTTTTGGTTATCTAACTCCAGATCTTTGCACATTTCATTATAATAATTGACTTTGTCTTCTTGAGCTACTCTTTGAAATCTGTTCAGCTCTTTTATCTTGTCATTTCTTCCATTTGTTTTAGCTACTCTCTACTCAAGAGCAAGTTTCAGAGTCTCTTCTGAGAACCATTTTGATCTTTTCTTCCTTTC
>NW_006921684.1:390340-395063 GCF_000298275.1 Orycteropus afer afer
ACCAGAAGGCTGGTGGTTCTTTGTCTCATGGCATTGACTGTAATTTCTCACAATCAAACAGCTCCCCTCCCATTTCCTCCCCATAATTACTTCCTCCCTGTGTCCTTCTCTCCCATGCACTCCTGCCTCCCCAAAAACTGACTGTCTCCTTGTGTATATACAGCCCTTCTCTTTTCCCATGATTGATCTCTCCAAGGAATGTATCTAGCTCAGGTAAATGTTCAACTCATATGTCTCTCTTTTGTTCGGCTGGAAGCCACAGGTGTAGGTTCAATCCCAGACCTGAGGGCAGCTAGTAGTCATAGCCTTAGTGGTTCCACCAGGCTCTATCAGACCAGCAATCCTTGTCTCTTCTTTTTTTTAAATGATTTTGAGTTTTGTTCCACATTGTTCTCCCACTCTATCAAGGATCTCCTTCATAGATCCCCCTCTGAGTAGTTGACATTGGTAGCCAGGTATCATCTAGTTCTTCTGGTCTCCTAGTCGTATAGGTAGACGATCACATGGTGAACCAGTCACTTGGACTAATTGTTTCCATGTATCTTTAGATTGCTTCATTCTTCTTTGCTCTGGACAAGGAGAGAACCATCAATGCATCTAGGTGGGTGCTTGCAAGCTTTTAGGATCCCAGTCACTACTCACCAAATTGGATGTGGAACAATGTTTTTATGTAGTATGTTATGTCAATTGAGCTTGATGTCCCCTGCAACTATGGTCCCGAGCCCAAAGGTCCAACTACTCACTCCCTCTGGGTAGCTGGCTGTGACCAAGAAGTGACTACAACCTTGTCCCTTGTCAGTTCTACTATACACCTGGGGATTCTTAAAGAACATACAATTACACTTGTAGAAACTTTGTCTGCCAACACTATATTTGGTCTTGGGCACACTCCAGACTGCATAGACATACCTAATAGTTCAGCCTGTCCACTCATCTATCCACCTGTATATCAATGCTTGCCTTCACTGACAACACAGTACTGTATGTGGAAAAAGGTTCATCTTTGTTGTCTGTACCTTCCATGCATCTTGCTATGTCTTCCTCTTCCTCAATGACACTGTGTTGACCACTTACATTTGGTACATTGCCCTTCCCTTCACCCAAATCAATACTTGTCTCTAACTATCTAGCAGTGTTTCCTCTCCTCCCCTCCCACCCTTGGTAACTAACAAATAAAATTTGCTTCCATATATAAACCTTTCCTTGACTTTTTATAGTAATGGACTAATACAATATTTGTCCTTCTGTTAGTGACTTATTTCACTCAGCATAACATCCTCCAAGTTCATCTACATTATGCAGTGCTTTTCAGATTCTACATTATTCTTTAGGGTTCATAGTACTCCATTGTGTGTATGTATCATAATTTGATTATCCATTCTTCAGTTGATGGACACCTAGGTTGTTTCCATCTTTTGGCTACTGTAAATAGTGCTGCAGTGAACATAGGTAGGCATATTCTGTTCTTGTTCTAGCTCTCACTTCTTTAGGATGTATACTTAGTAATGGAATGGCTGGGTCAAGTGGTATTTCCAATTCCAACTTTTTAAGGAATCACCATACTGCTTTCCACAGTGGTTGTATCATTTGACAGTCCCATCAACAGTGTATGAGAGTCCCAATCTCTCTGAATCCTCATCAGCATTTGTTATTTTCTGTCTTGTTGAAATTCCCTACTAGTGCTGAGGCAAGATGGTTGTTGTTTTGATTTGTATCTCTCTAATGGCTAATGATCATGAGCATTTCTTCATATGTTTGTTGGCTGCCTGAATATCCTCTTTGGAGAAGCATCTATTCAGGTCTTCTGCCCATTTTTTAAATTGGATTATTTGTGTTTTTGTTGTTGAAGTGCTGGAGTTTTCTATAAATTCTAGAGATAAATCCCTTGTCAGACATGTTATTGCTGAATATTTTTTTCCCAGTCTATAGTTTCTCTTTTGACTCTCTTGGAAAAGTCTTTGGAAGCATATGAGAATTTAATTTTTAGAAGGTTCCATTCATCTAGTTGATCTTCTGTGGTCTGTACATTTTGCATTATGCTTGATAGTCCATTTATGCCATATATTAGGGCCCTTACTTTTATCCCTATTTTTTCCTTGAGGAACTTTATACTTTAGGTTTTACATTTAAGTCTCTGATCTATCTGGAATTAGTTTTTGTGTATTGGGTGAGGTATGAATCTGTTTCATTTTCCTGTAAATGGTTATCTAGTTTTGCCAGAACCATTTGTTAAACAGAAAATCTCTTCCCCATTTAATGGATTTCAGCCCTTTGTCAAAGATCAACTGACCATAGGTCAATGGATATATTTCTGGGTTTTCAATTCTATTCCATTGGTCTATGTGTCTTTTGCTTTACCACTACCAGGTACTTTTGACTACTATGGCTATATACTAGGTTTTAAGGTCTGGGAGTGTGAGACCTCCTACTTTGTTCTTCAATAGTGCTTGGCTTATCAGAGGTCTCTTTCCTTTCCATATAAAGTTAATGATCATTATTTCCATATACTTAAAGAATGTTGATGGGATCTGGATTGGGATTGCATTGAATGTAGATTACTTTGGGTAGAACTGACATTTTCATAATGTTCAATTTGCCTATCCATGAGCATGGTATGCTCTTCCATTTCTGTAGATCTCTTATGGTGCATTTGAACTGCTGACCTTTAAGTTAAAAGCTGAGCACTTAACATCTGCATCACCAGGGCTCATGTACCATAGAAAATTGAATGTAAAAATGAACCTCACATTAGTTACATTTGAAGTCCACACAGCTGGAACATTGCTAATGAGCACAGATGTTGTTGTTGGTGTTAGTTGGCATTGATTGAGTTGGTTGCTGTGTATAACAACCCTATGTAAAGCAGAACAAAACACTGCCCTGCCTGTGACATCTTCACAATCCTTGTTATGCTTGAGCCCATCATTGCAGCCACTGTGTCAAGCCATCTTGTTGAAGGTCTTCCTCTTTTTCTCAGACTCTTCACTTTACCAAGCATGAGATCCTTCTCCAAAGACTGGTCCCTTCTGACCACATGACCAATGTAGTGAGACAAAATCTGGCCATTCTCACTTCTAAAGAGCATAGATAGCACTTAGAAAGTCACCATTTTCCTCTATTTCACTAGGAATTAATTGATTCAACAAATATTTATTATACTATTGACAGTCTGATAGTCCCACCAAAGATATGCACCAATGGCAATGTAGTTCAGTATTGAGCAAATCAATGATCCAGATCAAATAAGTCTATATGATTTCAGCAGACAATGCTGCCCAGACCTTCAACTTCTGTGATATAGGTGCCAACAGCATCAGAGATGAGTGATTTTGCTAGAACCTCAGCACCTTTGGGCAGCCCAGTTGTTTGGCTAAGATAGTTATAATAGTGAGTAAGCACCGTATAGAAATGTGTGAGTCTGTAAGTTCCAGACACCTTGGGACCACTAACATTTTCAAATAATTCATCTCCTTCCTTTTAGTATATTAAAAGGAGTATCTTCTTTTTCTTCTGTGATGGTAATATGCATTGTGCACAAATGTGCATCAATATTATTCATATTCCTTCTTCCCTTTCCTAATTTTCACTCTTAGTTGCACTAGTGGTAGTGAAAGTGGGAAAGGCAGAAGTGACAACTTATGTCCTGCTGTACCATCAAGCACTGAGAGAACCTAGTGCTGATAATCAGACATCTGCAAACCTGTTTGAAGATTTAGGGAAATGTCGAGGAAGAGAGTTGTGAGAAAAGTAATTTGCTAATTTAATAGGGGCTCAGAATCTTAGTGTAAAGATAGATTTGCTTATGTCCTATGGTGGTGACAATTGGACATACTAAAATCATAATTTAGTAAAGAATTTAAGCTACATGTTGTTGTTGTTGTTATGTGCCGTCGAGTCGGCCCCGACTCATAGCGACCCTCCTTGGGTTTCCGAGGCAGTATCACTACAGAAGTAGGATTGCTCAACCTTCCTTCTAAGGAGTTGCTGGTGGGTTTGAAACCGCCAGTCTTCTGGTTAGCAGTCAAGTGCCTTAGGCACTATGCTATCAGAGCTACATAGAAGAGTTAATTAGAAAATGTTCATATATGACAATGGTTTTTATATTTCTTGTTTTGGTAAATTTTGTTTTGTTCTACTTTCTGACTAAGTAGTCAGAGGTTATTTCAAATCTAAAATGCTCTGGTATGCTACTGTTGTATTGATTCCATAATGTAGTCATTAGTAATATTTTGAACAGATAAACTTAGATTTAATAACTGAATGACTGTATTTAGGATAAAACTAAATAGATAGATGAAACTTGTTCCATGATAGAATATTTTTCCTGGTAAGAACTATACACTCACTACCTCACTGTATAGAATAATGTGAAAATAAAGCTACTTAAAACAGCTAAATTGGAAATATGCATTTGCAAATTCTGATTTCCAAAGATAGTTTAATTTTGCCTTGATTCACATAATGATAAAAGAATTATTTAAAAGAAAGAAGTTAATATTAGTTCAAATTTTTGTATTAATATATGGGTAATTAAACCTAAATTATATGGTCAAAAAAATAGACATATTTAATGATTCGATAAATCAATTAAATGGATATGAAGACTAATACAAAATGGTCAAGCATTACATCAAATAATAATAATAACAATAATAATACATCAAATAGTATTCAGATAGATGCACCACTCCTAACTTCTAACTTCCTGACACTAAAGAATGCT
>NW_006921684.1:395163-408511 GCF_000298275.1 Orycteropus afer afer
TGCCATAACAGTTCAGAGCACAGCTGCTAACCTAAAAATTGGTGGTTAAAATTCAGCCAGCAGCAATCTGTGAGAAAGATCTGGCAATCTGTTCCTGGAAAGATTATAGCCTAGAAAACCCCATAGGGCAGTTCTCTTCTGTCAACAGGGGATCACTATTAGTCAAAATCTACTTGATGGCACCTAACAATAACAATTTATCTATCTCTGTATCGATTTGAATACTGGGAGTCAAAGATAGACATAATAATTAACCTCTAATGTACTATGTCTTATCATTGTAAATTATATATCCTTAAGATCTTCCAGTTGTGCTCTAACAGATACTCAAGTTCAGGGAAGAAATCAGCTACCCAGGTCTGATGCATTTTTTTTATTAGAGAGAAATAAAGATTTAAAAATTGTCTCAATGCAAGTAAAGAAGAAGGAGGTACTCACCACCTAACTCCTGAGAACTGACAAATCCTCACAACTCTGTGGGAAGCAAAGAAAAAGCCAGGGAGAGGCTGTCAGAGCTTAGCAGGGAAGCTGATTGCCCAGCAGCAAAGCAGCAGGAAGGACATGGCTGTGTTTGAGGTGAGCTTCATTGAAGAAAACTCCAACAAAAATGTATTGGGAAGTCACTGAGATGATACAGAGTGATGAGACAAGTGACAGCATGTGTACATGAGAAGATGTTCATGTGAGACCTTTTAAAGCATTGTGATGAAGTCTCATTGGGTTATAGAAACTGTGTCACCCTGGTGGGGGAATGTTTTATATAATTTCCTTGGTGATGCTATAAACTTTCATAGAACAAAAAGTTATATAGTAGAATTTGTTGCTATATGAATGCAGTATAAATAATAGGCAATTTGCTAATGCCTGGATAAAAATCATCTATTACTAAGTATGGGAGCTCTGGAAGCATAGTGCCTAAGGCACTTGACTGCTAACCAGAAGGCTGGCAGTTCAAACCCACCAGCCACTCCTCGGAAGGAAGGTTGAGAAATCTAATTCCATAGTGATACTGCCTGTGCAACCCAAAGAGGGGTCGGTATGAGTCGGATCTGACTCAATGGCACAACAACAACAACAACAACATTACTAAGTGTTAGTAAATTTTGTTACCAAAAGGAAAACAGAAATATCAAGGCAAATAATAAGTTTCTTTCTTCTCTGATTGCACTTTAGGGAGAAATAATTAGACATAATTATCAAGTATCAACTCTAGCTTACTCCTACCCCCTACTTCTGCTACTGTAGATTTGGGGAATATAAACCGAGAGGGAGTTTTCTTGTTGCCATGGACAGAAAAAATGGAAAATAACACTAAAGGAAGCCAACATTTTATTTTCTGAAAAATACTTCCTTTTAAAATGGTATCCTGAACTCAAAGAATGTTTCTCTGACTTTCAGAAAAAGTTGTCTTCATCTAGTGGGGCAATTGTCATTGCATCTGCCAACCTTCTCACATATCCTGAGGGAGGAAAATCTGATATTATAAAAGTATTTTCCTGAAGAAAATTATTATTACATATTATTCTAGATGGAACTCTTTCATCTTGTTTAAGTATTTGGCGCTAAATCTTTATTTCGGTTTATGTATGTGGCTGAGTTAAAGTTGATGACATTTTATTTCTCTGTTTTACAGAAGCTGCTTTGCCAAAAGATACAATAGCCCCAAACCTCAGCTTGAGCTTTCCTTGAGCATACACCAACTTTCCTCATTTCATGCCAGCGGGGAAGGAGGTTATTCAGTGGCAGTGGTTCACTTCAGGTTTAGGGGCAGCCATGATGGTGGCAGCAAAGCCTGAAGTTACCAAGGTTCATATGATACTAAGAAAAACATTAGTCTTCCCAGAAATCTGAAAGCCAGAAATCTGTCTCACAGGAAGATAATAACTCTACGTGGTCCTAACACTATGTTCTTTGAACTACAGTAACATTGTTAGAACTGTGACTCTAGCAGAAAAGCACACGGGGCAAGTCCAAATGCAATTCCTGTTATCTTAGCCCTGGTGTGTCCTGGAGAATATGTATATTGATAATTTAATGTGTTGTATGTTGTGGAATTACATTAAGGATCTCATATGTGAAGAAAGCAGAAGGTCATTAAAAAAAAAAAAAAAAGGAAAGAAAGAAACAAATAGGATGACAAAAGAGACTCTGAAACTTGCCCTTGAATGTAGAGTAGCTCCGGTGGTGTAGATCCCAAGGAATTTGACTGCTAATCAGAAGCCTGGTGGTTCAAACCTACCAGCCACTCCTCAGAAGGAAGACTGGTCAATCTACTTCAGTAATGATACCACCTCATAAATCCAAGGAGGGGTTGCTATGAGTCAGAAGTGATGGCAGTGAGTTTTTTTTGTTTTTTGTTTTTTTTTGCTTTGGTATATAAACAAAGAGTTTGTCTTAAAAATAGAACAAGGGGATACTGAGTCATATAAAATCAGGAAATCTGGGCTATATGAAGAAGAATGTGGTATAAGGTTTGGAGAAATACTCATTAATGACCTGTAATATGCAGATGAAACAACATATCTTGCTGAAAGTGAAGAAGACTTGAAGCAGTTAATGATGAAAATCAAAGACTACAGCCTTCAGAATTGATTACACCTCAACACAAAGAAAGCAAAAATCCTCAAAACTGGACCAATATATAATATCATAAAGAACATGGAAAATACTGATGTTGTCAATGATTTCATTTTACTTATATCTATAATTCATGCCAATGGAAGCAGCAGTCAAGAGATCAAATGATATATTGCGCTGGTCAAATCTACTGCGAAAGATCTACTTAAAGTGTTAAAAAACCAACAACGTCAGTTTGAGGACTAAAGTGTGCCCAACCCAAGCCATGATAATTCCAATTGCCTTATATGTATGCAAAAGCTTTTCATTGAATAAGGAAGACCCAAGAAAAATCGATGCCTTTGAATTCTGATGTTGGCAAAGAATATTGAATATACCATGGATTGCCAGAAGAATGAACAAAAATCTATTCTGGAAGCAGTATGCCAGAACACACCTTAGAAGTGAGGATGGTGAGATTTCATCTCACACACTCTGGACATGTTAGCAAGAGTGACCAGTCCTTGGAAAAGTACATCATACTTTGTAAAGCAGAGGGTCAATGGGGGAAAAAAAAAAAAGAAGATGACTCTCAATAAGATGGATTAACACAGTGACTGAAACAATGGGTTGAAACAGCAATGATTCTGAGTTTGGCACAAGACCAGGCAATGTTTCATTCTGTTGTACAGTGAGTCACCATGAGCTGAAACTGTTTCGATGGCAGGAACAACAAGCCTTGTTTTTAGTTTGTCATGTTCTTGTTTCCTTCAGTCTCTGTGAAAGGATTGTTTTGTAGCCCAAACACATAAAGAATGTGTCAGGGAGGCAAAATGTATTTATTACATGATGTTAGTTTTTTTTTTATTATTATTTTTGTTTGCTTTAATAACTTTTCTCTGCCCCTACCCCCTGCCAACAGAAGATAGTAGGTTTGTTTTATTTGAATCTAGGACAGCTGAAAACTAAAATTTGACATTGTATTTCCATATTAACCTAGATATTAAGACTTTGAATTTTTTCCCCCATAAGTGCTTAAAATAAACAATAGAACAAGCTACAAAAATAATGAAAACCTGTGTCAGGTCATAAGTAATCAGATTTTGGGGGGTTATAGGTGAAGTGACTTTAAAATAAACTAAATAGAGTTTAATAAAAGGCCATTTTAACTTTTCTCATAGATCTGCATTAAAAAAAAAGTATGCATTGAGACTGACTGTATTCAGTGTACGTTAACATAATAGAAAATATGAGATAGAAAGGTATTGTGTGGTCCTGGAAAAAGTTCTAGAATAAGAACTGTAGTTATACCAGGTACAGTTTGTGCCACATTATTAAGAGTTTTACAATGCCTGTAAAGAAACCTTAGCTTTTCTTCACTCTGCTGTATTAATTTGTAAAAGTGAAAATGCTGATCTGCATTCTTCTTCAACGCTGGCACTCTGCTTGTGACCTTACGTTTAAATACACTTTGGAGGTGGGCTTGTTGGCTCATCTCTACTGAACATTCCTAACAAGCAGATAGTCAAAGTATTTCAGAAATTAATTTCAAAATTACCTTGTCCCTTAGAATGTCTACTATACTTCCATTAAATACTGTGAAGATAGATTTAAAAAAAGAAATAAAAAGTTCTGTAATATTTCTAGATAATAAATACCTGTGTTACATATATATATATATATCTCCTTTGTGCTGGTAGAGAGAAATCTTATGTTCTTACATAATAAAAATAAGCTATTTTTAATACGTAAGGCTAATTCAGGAGGGTTTTACCCTCAGTTGTTAAAACCACATCTTGTCCGTATTTTGAAAGAGAGTTCCAGAAGGACAGATTATTAAGATGAAAGAAAGATAAATATTAAATGTTTTACATTATTATTATTATCTTTTTTTATTGTGCTTTGGGTGCAAATTTAGAAAGCAAATTTTTAAATGCTTTTTATTGAAATATAATTTATGTACAGTGAGATACACAAAACTGAAGTGACATGGGTCAGTGCATTTTTTTTTCAGTGTTCCTTCCCCTCCCCTCCAGCTCCTGCCAACCAACAAAGAAAGTTCCCCTCCTTATATATAAACCTTTCCTTGACCTTCCACAACAACAAACTAATACTATATTTGTCCTTCTTCTACATAATTCTTTAGTGCTTCATAGCATTCCATTATGTGCATGTACCATAGATTGGTCATCCAGTCTTCCACTATAAATCTTAGAGATAAGTTCTTTGCCAGATAAGCAATTATCAGCAAATATGGATTTGTTGCTGTCATTTTTGTTACATGCTTTTTTGCGATGTCAATTTCTTTGTTTCATCTAATTTTCTATGCTGAGCTCATTTTATTTATGAATCGTGTTATCATTTCCTTTGTTGCCATTGTTGTAGTATTTGCTGAATATTTATGCTGGTCCTCTTTTTTGATGTGAAGGTTTAGCATTTTTCTTTGAGGTTACCTGTGATTTACAGTTTTCTTCTAAAGTTTAGAACAGTCTGTTCTATCTTGTAGTTGTCTTAACTTCCCTACCATCTAGAAGTTCTGTAATGACACAGTTCTCCCGTCTTTTGGTTTGTAGTTGTCCTCATTTGTCAATTGTTGTCTCTGGTTCCCTGTTTACAATCTTGTAGGATTATTTACTTTGGATACTTCCATAGCTGGGTTGGTTTCTGGGTTATACCATCATGTGTGTTAATGGTCAGTTGTTGTTGGCTGTTGTTGCTCCTCTGTCCAAAGGGCACCCTTTACCAAGGTTGGTTTGGTTTTAACAAATTCCTTTAATTTCTGGGTATCTGGAAATTTCCTAATTTCACCATCATATTTGAGGGACAATTTTGCTGGGTACATAATTCTTGGTTGGAAATTTTTCTCTTTCAGTGTTTTATATATACCATCCCATCATCTTCTCACCTACATGGTTTTTGCCGGGAAATCCAAGCTTAACCTTATTGGTTGCCCCTTGTAGGTAACTTTTTGTTTTTCCCATGCTGCTCTCATGATTCTTTCTTTGTCTTTGGTTTTGGTAAATTTGATGATGATATGTCTGGGTAATTTTCTTTTGGGGTCTATCCTGTTTGGGGTTTGTTGGACTTCCTGAATGGATATATTCTCATCTTTCATCATACCAGGAAAATTCTCTTCCAACAAATCTTTGACAATTTTCTCTGTGGTTTTATTTATTTCTTCCTGTTCTGTAATTCTGATTACATGTAGGATATTCCTTGTGATGGTATCCCACCCGAACCTTAGGCTTTCTTCATTTTGTTTTGCTCTTTTTTTTCTGATTTATCCCTTTCCAAAGAAGTATTCAGGTATTTGCCTTCAATCTCCCTGATTCTGTCTTCCATTGATTTATTTCTGCTTCATTGCCCATTCAATGTCTTATCTATTTCTGAATAATTTAGTATTAATCTTCTGGATTTCTGTGTGTATATTTTGTATCATTTCTAATTTTTCATTTATTTTGTCATTTTGTTCTTGTATTGTCTTTCAAAATTGTTGTAGGATTTTCTCTGTGTTTTCCTTGATTTGTCTCTCAATTCAATGCAGATACCTAAATATAATTCTTTTGAATTCCTTGTCAGGGAGGTCCAGTGCTGTGTCTTCCTCAGGGATGTCTTTTGGGTCTGTATCCTGGTCCCCTGTTTTTTCCTGCTTTATCTTGCTTCTTTGTGTGGGCTGTGATACTATGTTGTCTCTGTGACATTGTGACATTTTTGTGTTTATATTTAATTGGTGATTGTGTGTCGGAGTGACTTGCCCATGATTTTTGTTTTCTTTGTTTTTGTTTGTATGTTACCTATGCAAGCAGGGTACTGTGCTGTGCTCCTCTATTTGCTAGTGAGCAGCACTTATACACTCACCACCTGTCTCATTTCCTGTTGTCAGCCTCTTATATGTTCCTGCTGACCTTGGCAAACAGAGCCTATTCTTAGGTCCCTGGAATCTTACCGAGAATGCTATCAGTTTAAAATCCAAAATGGTTGCCACTTATAAAGATTCAAAATGGCTGTGCCCTCAGTCACATTAAATATCCAAAGTAGCCACCACTTGTAAACATTCAAAATGTCTCTGCCCTTTGTCACTTTAAATATCCAAAATGGCTGCCATGTGTAAACAATCAAAATGGCTGTGCCTTCTGGATAGCGCAAAGTCAACAGCTCAGGTTGTCTCCCACCTTGCTGTTTCCCTTCCTAGTCATAGTCCACCAGTGCAGTCGTCAGTCTAGACGTTGGTGACCAGGGCTGATCTTTAAGTCAATTCTCAGGTCCCAACTCCACTTGGAAATATTCAGGCTGTTGATCCCTTCAGAGTAGCTGACAGTCCATAGCTCTGATTATCTCTGTACTCACTGTTTTCCTTCAGGTTTTTCCACTAGTGGTGCCTAATCCATTTCTGTATAATTCCTTTCAAAGTTCAGGGCTGTAGGGTTATCTTCTGTATCTCTGTCAATTGTTTTTGTTTTCTTTGTTGAAGAGGGTCTGTGTCACTTGTCTTCCTATTCCTCCATCTTACCTGAAGTCCCCAAAGCAAATCTGTTTTATATTCAACAGTTCATGCACATTAGATTTCACAACCCCAATTACCATCCTCAACCATAAAAGACTGTTTTTATCTTGTTTAACAAATATCAAAAGCTTATAAATGTCTTCTATATATAAAAATAAAATAATATTTTTACAATTAATACAGCTTATCGAAAAATCTTATAAATGAGCTTACTAACAATTTTGGGCCAAGACAAAAAAAAAACAACAAAAAACTCACTGTTGTCAAGTTGATTCGACTCATAGCGACACCTTTTTGGCTTTCTGTGGCAGTTTCTCTACAAAATAGGTTGTCCAGTTTTCCTTCTGAGGAGTGGGTGATGTGTTTGAACCAACAGCCTTCTGGTTAACAGTCAAATGCCACAGGCACTACACCACCACATATAAAATATTTTATGAGAGAACTAAATATTTATCCAGTCAAGAATTAGGAAGTAATATTTATTCTTATTTTCTAAAACTTTTATACATTATATGGACATTTTTAAATAGTTCAGGCTATGTTTGATAACTCAATGGAGTTACCAGATAAACAACAACAACAAAAAATTAAATATTCATCAGAAATTCAAATTTAACTGGGAGTCCTGTATTTTTAGTTACTGACAATCCTAGGTCCATATCTCTGCATGACAAAGATAAGGTCTTATACAACAAATGATGAAAAAAATGGATTGTAACAGAAAGATATTGTGTGTATTATTATGAAAGTTGAAAGTGAGGTAAGTTTCCCCAAAGAAGGGGAGTTTTTCAATGATGCTATGAAACTTAGAGAGATTTTGGACTCATGGAAAAGAGAAAGATTATTCTAGGTAGGAGATCTTCTCTTTTTTTAATTATCATTTGGGTGGAATTTTACTGAGCAGATTCATTTTCCACTCAACAATTCATGTAAATTTTGTTTTGTGACACTGATTACAACCCCCACAGTGTTACAGCTCTCCTCTCACTTCCTTCCCGAGGTTACCCCTTCCTTTTGTCCTTAGGAAGCTTTGGTGACACAGTGCATAAGGCATCTGACTGCTAACCAGAAGGCTGTTGGTTCAAACTCATCAGCCACTCAGCAGAAGGAAGATGAGACAATCAACTTCTGTAAAGATTTACTAACTTGGAAACTCAGTGGGGGTTGCTATTAGTCCCAAAGCAAAAAATAAAATAAAAAACCTCACTGCTGTTGAGTGGGATATGACTCACAGTGACCCCTCCTTAGGTTTCAGAGGTGGTATTACTACTGAAGTAAATTGCCCAATCTTCCTTCCAAGGAGTGGCTGGTAGGTTTGAACCACCAGCATTCTGGTTAGCAGTCAAATGCTTTAGGCAATATGCCAATTGAGTTAAAGACAGTAAAGTTTTTTGCCGAAGGCATTTGACCGCTAACCAGAAGAATGGTGATTCAGACCTACCAGCCACTCCTCAGAAGGTTGATCAGGCAATCTATTTCCATATTTATACCTCCTTGGAAACCCAAGGAGTGGTCACTCTGACTAAGATCTGACTTGATGGCAGTGAGATTGTTTTTTTTTTGTTTTCTTCTAACCTATGTATTCTGCCCTTCCTAGTTTTCCCCCTGCATAAAAGCTGCCCTTCTAGTATCCCATGGTTGATTGTTGTAAAGAATGCATCTCCCTGGTGTAACTGTTCAGCTCATAGTTCTGTCTATTTTTTGACTGAGAATTAAACACTCAGAATGAGTACAATTCCATGCCCAAAGGGTGACTGGGGGCAATAGTCTTGGAGATTTTACCAATCTTTAGTTGACCAGTAATTCTGGACTTTATGATTTTAATTTTGTTCCACATTTTTTTTCTCCCACTGAATACAGAGCTTCTCAAGAAGAGAATAAAGTTAGGATAACTTCTTAGCCACAACATAGCACCTTGAGGTAGGGAGTCCCTGGGACTGTGGGCTCAGGACCATGGTCATGGGGACACGGAGTTCAATTGGCACAACGTAGTACATGAAAGCATTGTTCTACATTTCTCTTTGGTGAGTAGTAACTGGGGTCTTAAAACCTTGCAAGTAGTCAACTAAGATATAACTATTGGTCTCTCCTCATCCAGAGCAAATAAGAGTGAGGAAAATCAAAAGACACATGGAAAAAATTAGTCCAAGGGACTAATGGACCAAGGTGCTTTGTTGTGGCAAAGATGTTATCTTAACTTCATCCCCTGCTATCCTTATAATATATATATATATATATATATATATATATATATATATATATATATATATATATATATATATATAATATAATATATGCTCTATAGTATATACAAAAAAACAAAACAAAACTCACTGCCTTCAAGTTGGATCCAACTCACAAAGACCCCTCCTTGGGTTTCCGAGGTGCTATCACTACGGAAGTAGATGGACCAATCTCCCTTCCAAGGAGTGGCTGGTGGCTTTGAACTGCCAGCCTTCTGGTTAGCAGGCAAATGCCCTAGGCACTATGCCAGCAGAGCTCCTGTGTAATATATAATATGTATATATAATATATGCTAGCTCTCTCTCCATATAATATACTTGCTAGCTCTCTATATAATACATGTGGACATTTTTTATAGGACATTTATTCCTACAACTACATATGTAGGAATATTGTCTGCCCACACTATGTACAGTCATGGGTATATTCCTGTTCACCTACACATACTTGATCTTATCTGTCTACCTACATACACACTCATAGATTAATGTTTGTTATTATTGATTATGCAATAATCAGTAATAGCATTTACCTTTGTTGTCTGTACCTTTCGTGTACCTCTCTTATCTTCCTTTTATTTTTAATAGCACATCCAAATAGATGTATGGGAATATCGGTCTATCTCTGTCACATACTAGTTGCATGCTCTTAGGCACATTGCTTACTTTTTCTCTGCCTTAGTTTTATCATTTGTAAAATGGCATAATAATTATTTTATAAGTTATTGTGAAGATCAAAATTAATATATGTAAAGAGCTCAGGATAAAATTGATAATGTAGCAAACAATTATAATATCAGTTATTATTAAAAAATTGTCAGCTGGCAGTCAGATGATGTTCTGGTTACTTCTTGTGCTGTTCTAACAGAAAATACCACAAATGGGTGGCTTTAGCAAACAGGAATTTATTCTCTTACAGTTTTGGGGACTAGAAGTCCAAATTCAAAGTGCCAGGCCCTAGGGACTGGGTGAAAGCCCCTTGACTTTGGGCTTCAGCTCTACTTTTTGTTTCTGGCCCACTGAAGCTGGAAGCTTTCTTAACTCAGGCAACTGCTGGCTGCTGAGGCTCACCATCTCAACATGGACAAGTAACAAAGGTACAGTTGTGATATTACCAAGCCCCACAACAGACCATTGATTCAAGTCCATTAAGAGTCTCAAGATCAGCAGACAACATGTCAGGCTGCTGAACAATGGCTTGACCACATGCAAGGTCCAAGTTGCCATAAGCTAGAGACCATTCCCAAAGCTTCTCCTTATCTATGGGAAGCAGACCACATCCCTAAAGCAGCTACTCAGCTGATAATGGCAGATTCCACCATGGATTTGATTACCAGTTTCGTCATGGGGAATAACTACCACCAGCTGCCCAGCCACTCAGAACTAGGCCCAGCCAAACTGACATATAACCTTAACTACCACAGAGGAGGTAAACATAGAACAACACATAAACGGGACACACTACAGTTCTGTTAGGAAAAAGATAGAGACAAATCCCTCTATGATTATAAAAATAATAATCCCACTTCTGATGGAAATGAGTGATTGCTACTTTTTTACTAATGACAACTCTAGTTCCTTGCAGTTCTCCTGCTTCATAGATAATAATTACTAAAGTACTGAATCTCCAAGTTGACCCACTTCTTGACAGATTCAATCCAGACTTTCACTTCCTAAATTTCTCCTATTCACAAGGCTCCCAAACATTGTAAGAAGTTTTTCTAAACTCTTCCTTACTGATATATCCCTATATTGTCTTAGGTTATTTTGTCTCTTACTGATGCAGCAAATTAAATAAACCTGAATTTGTGTGACTACAGTGTTTTTCTGATGGTTTTGGCTGAAGCTCTTCAATGTTATCATTATTGAAATTACTATTATTATCATCACTATGACTTTTCATCATTGTATTTCCTTTGCCTAACATAATACATAGCATGAAAAGAGTGCTGAAAAATAGTTGATGAAAAACCTATTGAAGGAATTGGAAATTGGGACATACATAGCTTCAAGTGGGGCAGTTTCAGTGGTAATGCCACTCAAATTGGCAATGGACTGAATAGTTAACAGAGGAGAAAAACCTTCAGGTGAAAAAGGAGGATTGTCCCCACCTCAACTCCAGATCTGATAATCATACTACCCCTCCACTACTCAAGTTCCATATAAAAAATGTGGTTGTGCCAAGGTTTGAATATAGTATAGATAGCTAATTGACTTTATTTTATTTATTTATTTAATTTTTTGTGTGGTTTGGGTGAAAATTTACAGAGCAAATACACTTTCCATATAGCAGTTCACATATACTTTGTCTCATGACATTGGCCACAATTTACCACAATGCAACATCTCCCCTCCTACTTCCTCCAAATAGTTACCTCTTCCCTGTATCCATCCCTCCATGCACTCCTGCCCCCTGAGCTGTCTCACTGTGCATAGGCAGCCCTTTTTCTCCCATGCTTGTTCCTTCCAAGCAGTGTATCTACCTCAGGTAAATGTTCAATTCATATGCCTGTCTATGGTTTGGCTGGAAGCCACAGGCATGCGTTCAATTCCAGACCTAACGGGCAGCTAGAGACCATAGTCTCAGTGGTTCTTCCAGGCTCTATCGGGCTAGCAAACCTGGTCCCCCCTCCCACTTTTTTTTCCCCGGATGATTTTGAGTTTTGTTCCACATAGTTCTCTCTGTTTATCTAGGATCTCCTACATAGATCCTCTTCCAAGTGGTTGACAGTAGTAGCCAGGCACCATCTAGTTCTTCTGTTCTCATAGTCATATAGGCTGCAGATCGGAAGCTGTACCAGTCCCTAGGAGTAATTGTTTCCACGAATTTTTGGTTTTATTCAATCTTCTTGGCTCTGGATGAGGAGAGACCCATCATTGCATCTAGATGGCAGTTTGCAAGCTTTTAAGATCCCAGTCGCTACTCGCCACAGTAGGAAGTGGAACAATATTTTGTACAGTATGTTATGCCAATTGAGCTTGATGTCCTCTGCGACTATGGTCCTAGCCCACAGGTTCAGCTACTCAGTCCCTCTGGGTAGCTGGCTGTGACCAAGCAGTGACTACAACCTTGCCCCTTGTCAGCTCCATTATACATCAGGGAATTCAGATCATACACATAAAGTTATAGGACCACTGTCTGCCAACCCTATACATGTTCTTAGGGTGCACTCCCTACTGCATAGACATACCTAATATTTCAGCCTGTCCACCCATCTATCCACCCATATACCCGTGTTTGCCTTCACTGACCATGTCGTACTATATGCACAAAAGGGTTCATCTTTTGTTCATTTTTGTTGTATTTCCCATGTACCCCTCTATGTCTTTCTCTTTCTCAATGCCACTATATTGATCACTCACATTTGGTACATTGCCCTTCTCTTCACCCAAATCAAAACTTATCTCTAGCTATCTAACAGTATTCCCTCCCCTCCCCTCCCACCCCTGGTAACCAACAAAGAAAATGTCCTTCCATAGATAAGCATTTCTTTGACTTTTACAATAACGGGCTAATACAGTATTTGTCCTTTTGTGATTGACTTATTTCATCAGCATAATGTCCTCCAAGTTTATCCACATTATGCAGTGTTTTTCAGGTTCTACATTATTCTTTAGGGTTGCATAATATTCCATTGTGTGTATGTACTATAGTCTGGATATCCATTCCTCAGTAGATGGACACCTAGGTTGTTTCCATCTTTTGGCTATTGTAAATAGTGCCACGATGAACATGGGTGTTCTTGTCATGGTTCTCACTTCTTTAGGATATATACCTAGTAATGGAATAGCTGGGTCAAAGGGTATGACTAGTTTCAACTTTTGAAGGAATAGCCATACTGCTTTCCACAGTGGTTGTACCATTTTACAGTCCCACCAGCAATGTATGAGAGTCCCAATCTCTCCACATCCTTGCCAGCATTTGTTATTGTCTGTCTTGTTGAACTTTGCTACTAGTGATGGAGCAAGATGGTATCTCATTGTTGTTTTGATTTGCATCTCTAAGGAGCTCTGGTAACATAGTGCCTAAGGCACTTGACTGCTC
>NW_006921684.1:412978-431439 GCF_000298275.1 Orycteropus afer afer
TCATGCAGGTCTGGAGAGTTCTTGGGGTTACTGGAAAGCAGAACCTCTTCTTAAGTCCCTGGAATCTGGTAGAGCACTGTCTCTTTAGGTTGTCTCTCACTGCTGGTTACATGTTAATTTGTTTTGTCTTGGTTTTTTGGTTTAATATTTTGAAAAGGTGAAGCTGGTGTATTTTATTTTATTATTGATTCAGGTATGTTGGGTTGCTCTGCTGTTTTCTTTTTGATGGTGGAGTCACTGTGTGGAATGTAGATATGTGTTTCTGTTTGTTGTAAAGAGGGTTTAGAGTTCAAAGTGGGAAGTTTTATGGTAATTGGCTGAATATGGTTTCTTCTATTGAATGAGTGAAGTTATTGGTGGAGAAGGTGGGAGCAGAAGAAAGAAAGCTTTGTGTTGCTAGGATTGGTTTCCAGGGCTTTGTGCAGCCTATTATTGATGACATAGTTATTTACAGGACCAAAGCTCAATCTCAGGAAAGATTACTGTTGTTAGGGAATCACAACTTTCCGCTAGGCTCAGGCACAATCAAAGACCCTGCTTCCATGGCCCCTCTGCACCAAAGAGCTGATCCAAGGCAAATTCCTAGAACCACACTCAGCCGTGGCTTTCTCTCTCTCCCCCCGCCCCACCTGCTCCCAGCGCTGGCACAATCCCACAGGACCACTAATGGCTCTGGAGTTTGTCTGTGATACAGCCCACCTGTGGTGCCAAAGATGCACTCAATTTCAGCTGTGTTGGAGTCAGGGGAGTACCTGCTAGTAAACTGTGGTCCCAATATCTGTGACAAAGAGAAGCACAATGTCTCCCAGGCTAATCCAAGCCCACTCAGTGACCTGCTGAGAGAAGAGGGAGCTCGCCTTCCTGGCACAACAGCGAGCTCTCCACTTGAGTCTCAGTGGTGGTGTGCATGATCACCTCCACCCAGATGACCCAAATTACCAACAAAATCAGCTGCTGGAGGCAAATCCCTGGGGCTGCCCACTGGGATATTGGAGTGGTCGCTGGTATGCTGGTGTAGGGTGTCTTCTTTCTTGACTCATGGGGATCTCAGGTGGCTACCCTCACCCAGCAGTCAGTGACTGTCCCAGGGAAGTTTCCAGTGGCCTCTCTCAGCTGCCTGACCGTCCTCCGCCAGGTAGCTCTTTCTTAAATAATCTCCCTGTGCCTTTCCTCTAATTCTGCTCTTCTGTGTTCTCTGCTCTTACTCTGATCCAGTGACCTGTTCAGAGTACCAAAATCCCTAATTCAAACTGCTGTACCTAGTCTTTCAAGCACTTAGATGCTAGAGGTAAATAGCATGGTGCTTACTGAGGAGACTCCCTTTTGAATCCCAGCTAATTGATTTTAAAAGATACATTCTATACATTATTTTTTTTCTTACTAGTTTTTCTGCCAGACTAAAATTCTAAATAACTTTCCTATTTGATTTCCAATTTCTATATGACCTATTGAGATGTATTAAGGAGCTCTGGTAGTGTTATGGATAAGGCACTTGGCTGTTAACCAGAAGATCAGTGATTCAAACTCACCAGCTGCTCTGTGGAAGAAACACTGGGTGATCTACTTCTATAAAGATTTACAGCCTTGGAAACCCAACAGGGGTCACTATGAGTTGGAAACAACTCAATGGCAGTGAGTTTGGTTTCGTTTTGGTATTGAGATGTGTTAGACAATTAACTGACAAATTTAATATTCTTAATTTTGATGCAATCTCATTTTGTTCCAAAGAAGTGTTCCAAAGAAGAATTCATCCTACACATTGAAATGACATGTAAACAATTTACAAAGACAATATTGTGGAAACTTTAGGGGCTCATTAAAAGACTGTAAATAAATTAATTAAAATTAATTAATCTAAATTGATTAATCCTAATGGTTGGGAGCTCTGGTAGCCTAGTGCCTAAGACATCTCACTGCTAACCAGAAGGCTGGTGGTTCAAACCCACCAGCCACTCCTTGGAAGGAAGGTTGGGCAATCTACTTCCATAGTGATACTGCCTCGGAAACCCAAGGAGGGGTTGCTATGAATTGGGTCTGACTCTACAGCACATAACAACAACAATGGTTTTCCAACACTTAGATACTTTTTTTCCATCTCTGTTGCATCTGCAAAATAACTTACTAATATCTATTTCATAGTATTACTGTGAAATTTGAAAGCAAAATCATATCAAATACTGCATGTACATATAGTCCCCAACTTACGACCTATTCAAGTCACCAGGAACCACACGTATGACCATCTGTTGTGTTGGCTTATTTGTCATACATTTTATTGTTAGTAATATGTGCAACATACAATGTTGAAGTGTGTAAGTTGCTGATGTTATCATTCTCAGATGTTCATTCACAAATGTTCAATTTTTTGCTTTACTGTTCAAAACACTGCCATGTAATAGGCTATAACCTGGTCAGCATTGAAATTTGTAAGGACTAGAAAGTTGAACAATACTCAGTTTTAGCAATATACAACTGAACTGCGCATGTAGCCATTACAATTTCAACTTCATTGTTTTGACACTGAGGCCGATTTCATTGCAGACCAGGCATATGGCAGGATTTTATTCAGTGTTCTGTATCATAAGAAGCATCAGTTGTTAATTTGAAGCCAAGTTGTTCAAGTTTCTCTAACTGTAACACTTTCACTGCTTATACACCCAATAATATATCTACCAAAAGAAGACATTACTGAAAATTTTAATGCAAAAAAGAAAGTGAGAAGGCTCTTGACATGGATATATAGATGAAGATCGTTGAGGTCTACATTAATAGAAAGAAAGTCTGTGAAATAGCACCTGAGAAAGGATCATCTCATGCCAAGGTTTTCACAATAATTAAGGGATAAGAATAGGATTTTGGTGGAAGTTAAAGGAGCAATAGGCATAAAGTCAACAATTTTAACAAACAGTAACCATGGATCAATCCATAGGTGGAAAAGCTGTGGATGATTTGAATAGAAGAGAAAATCCAGAAAAGGATCCCTATAAGTTTACTGACTATTCAAATGACAGCACACAGTCTTTTTGGAAACCTGAGGGAATAACAATGAGAAGACTATTATAAGTGCTTTAAAGCCACCAAGGACTGGTGTCATTGTTTCAAAGGCAGATTTGGCTTATATAACATCTGTGTAGCTGGTGATACACAGATGTTGAAGCAGCCAAAATATCCTTTGATGAGCTGGACCAGGTAATACAAGATGAAAACTATCTACCAAAGCAGGTTTTCAATGTGGATGAAATAGGCTGTTTTGGAAGAGGATGCCAGAAGGGACCTATATTCACAAAGAGGTGAAGTCAAGGCCTGGTTTCAAGAATGTAAAGACAGAATCACACTGGTGCTTGGAAGAAATACTTCTGGATTTAAAGTAAAACCTTTTCTTCTTTACTGTTCTGAAAACCCACAAACATTCAAAGATTGACAAAAATAAGCTGTCGGTCAACTACAGGATTCACTCCAAAGCCTGGATACTGTTTGTGTTATTCAAAGACTGTTTTAAAATTACTTCACCCCAGAAGTGCACGCTACAGCCTTGAAAGGAGCACTCTTTTTTAAGATTCTGCTGCTACTTGATAATGTTCGAGGACATCATCCTCCTGCAATGATCTAAATCAAGATGTGAAAGTAATGTATCTCCCTCCCAATATGACAGCTATAATTCAACCTATGGATCAAGATAAAATAGCCACCTTCAAGGCATAGTATCTACAGACTATAGAAAATGTTTGCTAAGGCAATGCTACAACAAGTGGAGGTATGGTAACATTATGTGATTTCTGAAAGAATTACAATATTCTTCACTGTATCTGGAACATTTTATTTTCCTGGGAGAAAGTTACAGGAAAATGCATGAAGGAAATATGAAAAAAATTGCTGAGTTGTATGAACATGATCCAATCATTTGATCAGTATAATATGTGGAAGAGATTGGTGGAAAAAGCATCCACATGGCAAGAACACTGAAGTTAGAACTTTACATCATTGACATGGATCACAAAGGGGAACTGATAGATCAAGACTTAATGGATTTTCAAGTGGAAAGAAATTCTGAACAAGAAAGAAACAGTGAGGATGAGGAAAGAGAAATTTTCAAAAAATTCTACCATTAAATTATTGTCTGAAGTTTTTTCTAAACTGTGTCAGGGGCTTCTGTTGCTTGAAACATGGACTCAAATGCTGATCACTTTGCTAAAGTAGATAGGCAGATTTTGAAAGCAGTGAAATGCTACCCTGACATATATGAAGAAAAAAAGAAAAGAACCATACAGACAACTCTTATTAATTTCCTGATTAGAAATGCTATCTCCATGTCCAGAGAAAGTTCAGATGATCCAGAAACTTCCACAAGTGGAGTTTTACAACAACTGACAAAATGTCAATGTTGCCCACCTCTTTTCATCATTGGAGTAAATTTTTATGATTTGTGTATTTTTTGATGTATGTACATATGTGTTAAAATATATCTTTAAGTTTAGAGATAATGTTTCCAACACCCAATGACAAATGAAGATTTGATTTATAATAATGAAAAAAAAAAAAAAGTTTTATTTGACTTACATCAGAATTGACTTACAATGAGCCATCAGAAAGGAACCCCATTATAAGCTGGGGAATACTTACAGTCGAGCACCTTCCAATTAGTAGGCAATCAGTACATATTAATAGACTTCTATTTCCTGCCAGAAGTGACCAAACAGGGTGTTCTGGTTACCTAGTGCCACTCTGACAAGACATATACCTAAATGTGATGGCCTTAACAAACAGGAGTTTATTCTCTTACAATTTAGAGGCTTTAAGTCCAAGTTCAAAATTCTAGGCTCTAGGGGCTGGGTGAAAGCCCCTCCACCTTGGGGTCCAGCTCTGCCTCCTGCTCCTGGCCCACCGGAGCTAGAGGTGTTTCTTCACTCAGACAGCTGCTGGCTGCTGAGGCTGGGAAGCCCCAAGATTGACAAGTAAAAAGGCACAGTCCCGATGTTACCAAACCACACGGCAGGCCATTAACTTAAGTCCATTGTAAATCCCAAGGTTGGCAGACCATGGCAGGCTGCTGAGCAATGACACGGCTACATGCAGGGTCCAAGCATACCATAGGCTAGAGACCATTCCCAAGGGCTTCTCCTTACATACAGGAAGCAGACCACATACCCAAAGGTAGCTACCCAACTGCTTGTGGTAGATCCCACTGTAGAGTTGATTGCCAGTCTCCTCATGGGGATTAATTACCACCAGCTGCCCAGCCACTCAACCAGGCCCAGCCAAGTTGACATACAAACTGAACTACCACACAGGGTATGGAGCCAAGCTCTTTAATCCATCACATGATGATGTATTAAGTATAAGCCTGGTAATGCTCTTCAATGCAATAGAATTGAGAGGAATTCACAAACTGTTGGGGACCAAGAAAAAGACCCTCAAAAGAACATGATTGCAAGGTGCATGTTCTAATTACAGTGACGAGATGACAAGGCCTCTCTTGTGATTGAGTGTTTGCTTTTAGAGATGGCAAAGCCTCTCTGTGGTTGAATGTTGCTTTAAGAGATGGCAAGGTCTCTCTCACTGTTAAATACTAAATTGGCAAAACATCAAAGTATTAAAAGTAAATGTTATTCTTTATGTTTTTTATTTTATTGAGATGTTTCATACTTTGGGTCACTGTGTCCTAGTAAACATTTATCGTTTTACGCTCCTTATGCCTGAGGAGACTTCTGTGATTGTTTTAATGACCACCTGTTGTCCTTGAGCAAGTAGAGGAGTAAAACTTTAGCTCTGTAGAGAATAAACTGATTGTATGACTTCCAAGACTAATGATGTAATCATGCACAAACATATAAATAAAGAAGAACAAAGGCATCGGGGGTTGTTCCCGCAGAACATGCAGGGAGTCCGCCTGCCCCCGTTCTTTTTAAATAATAATAAAGAAAACCATTAATCCTTTCGTGTTGCTTCATTTCATGACCTGTGAGGTTTTGCCGGACATGGCAACAAACATTTAGATACCATGTTACCTAAAAGGTCAATTCAATCTGAAAATATAAATTTACTTGTTTATATATTTATTTTTTGCTATAGATTCCCTGAGCTTATATTTTGAATTTTCTTCTTAAAAATTACATGTTAATTGATGACATAGATGTGTATAATATTGGAACATATAGCTTTCAGGTATATATTGCAGGAAAAATAAATTTATCTTATACCCACAATAGGCAAATAAAATCTTAACACATTAGTCATTTAGAAGTCTAATTTATAGATTTTTTTGAAAAGTAATTGCACAATTTTTTATTGTTTTTCTATGACTAGTGTAACATTCTCAATTTGATTCAGGTATATATTTCACATTTTTCAATTAAAACCAACATTTTTAAGGCTGTTTGTTGAGCAAAGGCAACATAATAAACTATTTTTATTTTTTAGCTTGAAGGCAGGTTATTCTGTTTGCTTAAATTGTTCAATCACTCTTTAGAACCATCCGGCATTCTGCCTGTTTCTTCTGCCTAAAACAAGCAGTCAATTTTAATTAACTTGGTGCACAGAAAGA
Organism: Orycteropus afer afer; assembly: GCF_000298275.1. Classification (NCBI taxonomy): domain Eukaryota; kingdom Metazoa; phylum Chordata; class Mammalia; order Tubulidentata; family Orycteropodidae; genus Orycteropus; species Orycteropus afer. The sequence goes on from NW_006921684.1 coordinate 419,520, forward strand.
AGTCTTTGGCTTTGTGGAAACTGGGCATGCAGCCAGTCCTCAAACACGACTGATCAATTTGCCTAGAAACAAGTTAAGAAATGGAAGATACCTGAGAAGAGCTTCTGGATGTTATTTTAAAATTGAATGGCTAAAGATCCAAAATTAAACTTTAGTAATTATTTGAAAATTTTCTAATGTGAATAAAAAAATGAGTGATGAAAGTCATTGATTTTCATGATAATTTGGGGGGTTTCTGTATAAACAATATTCCATGGATTTTAATGCAATCATTTTGAAGGTAAGTCTTCCCTGATTTACTCTGTGAGGGAATTATTAAGCTGGTAGAGTTATATATTGTGTTTCAAAAGAATCACATAATTTACTATCATATTGCCTCTACCTCCAAAATAAAAATGCATTAGTATCTAAAATATCTAGCTTTTTATCTTGTACAGCAAAATGTGTACAACTAATAAGCCATCCTGTGTATGAATAAATGTAATTTACTTTACTATTGTTCCAAGAATTAAAATTACATGTAGCCTTTCCAATATTTTCAGTGAGGACATCTTAGAAAAGATAAATTTTCTCGGAGAATTCAATACACATTCCTTTAGTTACGTCAAAGTTCTCATAATATTATATGCTGAGTGGTCATTTAATTGCACTAAGAGCAAAGGTTGTGATTCTCAAACAGGTGTCATTCCACATATTAATTTAAGAATGAAGTAGCCAAAATACCAACATAAAATGTTTTACAAAATAAAAACTAATTTTTTTCTTTATGCTTTGTTATAACTACCTCTTTTCCTCGTGACATTACTAGGCTACACTGTAAACTTTAACTTCTGTACATTTTTGGATGGTCGATTTTATTAAATTGAAAACAAAGTGATAATTTTAAAATGCTAGAAATGGGAAAATTATACATTTTTTTCCTACAATTTATTAACTAATATGTTGTTGTTATATTCCATCAAGTTGGACCCGACTCATAGAGACCCCTCTTTGGGTTTCCAAGGTGGTATTACTACGGAAGTATATTGCCCAACCTTCCTTCCAAGGAGTGGCTGGTGTGTTTGAATCTCTAGCCTTCTGTTTAGCAGTCAAGTGCTTTAGGCACTATACTACCAGAGCTCCTAATAACTAATGTAATGTACTATTTATTTGAAATTTTTCAAGTTAGAAAGTTTGTATTGTCATGGATTTTATTCTCCCTGAACCAAGTATCAATTCGTACCAGCCAATCAGAATTGAACTGAATTAAACTTGGTCCACTTGCTATAACAGTTGATGTGTAAAATGTGAAAAAATAATCTGTCAGCATATAATAGGAGAATTTAAAGACAAATAAAATAAACATGTGTCTTAAAATAAAGCAAAGGGTTTATTGAAGGTGGCGTAGTAACTAAGCCATTTGACTATTATCCAGAAGGTTGGTGGTTCAGACCCGCTAGCCACTCAGAAGGAAGGAAGATTGCGCAATCTACTTCCGTAAAGATACCCCCTCGGAAACCCAAGGAGGGGTTGCTATGAGTCGAATCAACCCAACGGCAATGAGGTTTGTTTTGTTTTGTTTTGTTTTCTGAAATGATTTGGATCGGAGAAATGCTTTAGTCCACAAAGTAAAACCAAGCACGTTGATGAACTACACATGAACAGTTACATTTTTACAGTGAAATCAGGAACTAACAGGACAATTTTTCTTATTGATAAGTATAGGTCTAGAGAAATGGGAGGCAGGACAATTTGAAGCAGGGAACTGAAAGGCATTGGGACAAAGCACATATGTGTGTTAATTGGATTGACTATTTTCTTAAAATACGCAGCTACGTGACCAAGGGGAGTATGCATGGTGGTCACAGACAATCACAAGACATTCTCAAGAATTTTTTTTTTTTAACCATATAATTTAAAATAGTGTAAGTATACAGTATCTGCAGACATCTTGAAGTCAGCCTATGTAAGCATTCTTGATAACAGGTTAAGAAAGCAAGAGGGAGGGAGCCACAGGTTTCCTGGAACACCCTAATTATGTAAGTTAGAAAAAGATTAGCAGTATACAACAAAATAGAATTCAGTCTTGCTTAGGCAGAAACCTCCCTTATGCCAACCACCCAGGTGTGGGGGCTCTAACACAACAGGTACTGTAGCATTATTTCTGAAATATGAATGAAATTAATCAAGTGAAAGAATTGAAATAAATATAAAGGAATATCTTACAGGATAAAGAACAATATATTAAGAATCTATTGAACTTATACATACACAAGTACACACCCACGCATACAAGGAGAGAGACCCATTTGATATTATAGTCTCTTCTTAATTGCTCAAAAGTAGTTTACAAAGTTTATTTAAAAATCCATACTCTTGGTCACAGAAAGATATGATAATATGGGTGGTTCTCCTGTATAGACTAAAGTAGTTTTTAATGTTTTGAACTCAGTGAATATCTATATTCAAGAAATATTAAATAGTAGCCAATATGGAAAACAGAGAAAAGTGGGACTCTCAGGTCAAAAAATAGGAGAAGCCAAGGGTTTCATCAGTACTTCCCTCCCACACAACCCTGCATCAATAGCATCAATAACCTCAGCAGTGACTTTCTCAACATGCTTTCTAAATATTAGGTTTCAAAAAAAAAGGGGAGCTATGGTAGAGTAGTGCCTGAGGCACTTGACTGCTAACCAGAAGGCTGGAGGTTTAAACCCACCAGCCACTCCTCAGAAGGAAAGTTGGGCAATCTACTTCCCTAGGGATACCGCCTCAAAAACCCAAGGAGGGGTCACTACGAGTCGAGTCTGACTCAACAGCACATAACAACAACTACAACAACCAAAAAAAAAAAAGTTTTAAAGACACTTGTCTAGTCTATTACATAAAATTTAATGCACCAATTTTTAAGAGATAAATTCAGATGTATTTGATCCAAGATAGGTTTTCAAACTTAAGAAAATCTTCTAACTTTACTCAGTTTGTGTTTCTTTGTTTTAAAGCCATTAACAACGTCTCTTATTGATGTTATGTGCCATCGAGTCATCTCTGACTCATAGTGACCTCTCCTTGGATTTCTGAGGTGTTATCTCTATGGAAGTATATTGCTCATTCTTCCTTCTGAGGGGTGGCTGGTGGGTTTGTACCTCCAGCCTTCTGGTTAGCAGTCAAGTGCCTTAGGCACTATGCCACCACAGCTCCCTACTTCCCCAAAACCCAGCTCATACATACATTGTTGTGAGAATTGAAAAGATGAAATAGATTTTAATATGCTCTGGGTTGAGGATTAGGAGGGACTAGTAGGATTATAGTTATTTGTTGGTATGAATCCTGAATGCAGAAGAACTGAACATATTTAAATATGAAAGTTTTCTCTCAATTATTCAATTATCCTACTCATTAACTCATTAATAAATCTGCTGTTGTTTTGTTGTTACGTGCTGTCGAGTCAGACCCAACTCATAACGACCCCTCCTTGAGTTTCCAAGGCAGTATCACTACAGAAGTAGATTGCCCAACCTTCCTTCCAAGGAGTGGCTGGTGGGTTTGAACCACCAGCCTTCTGGTTAGCAGTCAAGTGCTTTGAGCACTATGCTACCAGAGCTCCTTTAATAAATCTACTAAACATTTATTTAGCAGCTGCTATGTGGCAATCACTGAACTCAAGTCTGGGAAAGTAGAGATTAATAAAATATAAATCCTGTTGTTGAAAGCTGATAGTCAATTGCATAAGACAGGAACAAGCAGAAATGTAACTGTTTTCCCACTCTCCAGAATTGAGTGCTGTAACATGGGAGTTCTGGTAGCATAGTGCCTAAGGCATTTGACTGCTAAACAGAAGGCTGGTAGTTCAAACCCACCAGACACTCCTCGGAAGGAAGATTGGGCAATCTACTTCGGTAGAGATACTGCCTCAAAAACCCAAAGAGTGGTCACTATGAGTTGGGAATGACTTGACGGCAGTGAGCTTTTATTTTTTTCTTTTTTTTTTTTTTTTTTCTTTTTTTTTTTTAACGTTGGTTATTAATGATCTCTGCTGGTGTAGTGGTTAAAGCATTTGGCTGCTAACCAAAAGGTCAGTGTTTTGAACCCATTGGCTGCTGTGCTAGAGAAAGATGAGGCACTCTACTTCTCTAATGATTTACAACCAAGGAAACCCTATGTGGCAGTTTTACTCATGCTATAAGGTTGCTATGAGTCAGAATTGACTTAATAGCAGTGGGTTTGGTTTGGATTTGGTGAAGCAATTGTTAAGCATGAGGCTGCTAAATCAAATAACTCATAGGACAGCAGTTTGAACCCACAAGCCAGTTCATGGAAGAAAAGACTTAACATTCTGTTCCCATAAAGATTTCAGCTTAGGAAACCCTATGGGGAAGTTCTACTCTGTCCTACAGTGTTGCTATGTACTGGAATGGATAACAGCTTGGATCATGAAAATGATAGCAAAATGCTACCTCTGTTTGTTTCTTACTTTCCCTTGTCGATGTTTGTTGTAGGCATCATAGAATCAGTTCCTACCCCAAGTGACTGTATGTGCAATAGAATCAAAAAGCACATGGCCCTGTGCCATTCTATCATTGTTACGTTTCGGTCCAGTGTGGCAGCCACTGTGTCAGTCCATCTCACTGAGAATCTTTCTCTTTTTTATTGACCCTCTACTTTACCAAACATTATGTCCCTCTTCAGGGCCTGGTCCTCCTGAAAACATGTCCAAATTGCATGAGACAAATCTCACCATTCCTCTTCTAAGGAGCATTCTGACCATAATTCTTCCCAGACAGATTTGTTTGTTCGGCTGTCAGTCTATGGTATATTCAATATTCTTAACTAACACCATAATTCAAATGCATCAATTATTTTTTATTCTTCCTCATTCATTGACCAACTTTGCATGCATATGAGGCAATTGGAAATACCATGGCATGGATAAGCCTCACCTTAGTTCTCAAAATGACATCTTTGCTTTCTGACACTTTAAAGAGGTATTTTGCAAGAGATTTGCCCAATGCAATACATTGACTTATTGATGCTGCTCCCATGGGCATTGATTGTAGATCCAAATAAAATGAAATTCTTGACAACTTCCATATTTTCTCTATTTATCTTGATGTCATTTATCAGGCCAGTTGTTTTCTTTATGTTGAGGTGTAACCATACTGAAGACTGTAGTCTTTGATCTTCAGCAATATGTGTTTTTTAGTCCTTTTCCCTTTCAGCTATCAAGCAGGTGTCTTCTGCATATCACAGGTTGTTAATGAATCTTCCTCCAATCCTGATGTTCTTTATCATGTAGTCCAGTTTCCTCACATTATTTCCTCAGCATACATATTGAATAAATATAATGAGAGGATACAACCCTGATGACCATTATTCCTGATTTTAAACCAAGCAGTATACTCTTGTTCTGTTTGACTGACTGGTCTGTATACAGGTCTGTATACAAGTTTCATCGAAGGACAATTAAGTGTTCGGGAATTCCTATTCTTTGCAATGTTATCCATAATTTGTTATGATCCACACAGCTGAATGCCTTTGCATCTTCAATAAAACACAGGTAAACATCCTTTGAATATTTTGTTTTCAATCATGATCCATCTAACATCAGCAATGATATCCTTCATTCCATGTCTTCTCTACTCAACAATAATAGTAAGGCCAATCTTTCATGAAATTATTTTAGCAGACTCCCAGAGAGTTTCCCATGTGTTCTCATGAACAGAGTTATTTCAGCTACTGCATTAAAGAGTGTGTTTTACCTCTTTGACATTCCTCTTTTCTGTGTTAATATTAACTGCTCTAAAGACAGATGGTCACATGAAGGACATTGTATGTACTGATGTTGAAGTTACCATTGAAGCTGTAAGATAGCTGTTCTGTCATCACAGCAATGCCTTGAATCTGACATCTGGACTTCTGAATCAATGTGGCCTTCAGCTCACACTTGCTCTGCTTATAATGGCAAAATACACGAGAAATGAAATAAGACAGAACTGAGGCCACATTGATTCCCTCATGCAATAAATTGCCTTGTTTCCTTAATCTTTCTGAGCTTCAACTTCCTCACCTGTAAAATAGGAATGTCAAGATGACATATGTATATTACTGTAAATAGTTGCTTGCACGTTTTCTAAACCCATGGATTATTGGGACCTGTTTTTCCCCATTTCAGTCAGGTGCATGCATTGTTTAGTGTTTCAGTAGATAAGCCTGATAAATCTAAGTAACTTACTCTTTCACCATCTTTTCTTCATTATATGCCTCCCTTTAGAGTAGGGACAACAAGCTTCTCTTCCATAAATTGTCTCTTGGCTATTGTCATCTTCATAATTCTAGAAAATTAAAGGGATAAAAATAAATTTTAACTAACTTTGGTTACTTAGCAATGTGGCTACTAGATGATATTAAACAACTATTTAGAGAGTTATTATGAAAAAAGTAAAATGTAATAAATAAATCTGGCATAAGGATGATTTTCATACATGTCTTTTTAAATAAAAAATATAATTTAAGTGAGCATATCTTGGTTATCTTAAAGAAGCCAATCATACTTCCATGGTGCTCTCAAATTCAAAATATGACACTATCAATTAAATCCCATCTTCCTACCCTAAGCCAAAGCCTTTCTCCCTTCCTTCCCGGTATTGATTGTCAAGAATTGTAAAGTGTTTGTGATTTTACTATATTAGAAAACTAAAAAAGTAGTGTATCACTTTTCCATGGATGACATGGTAGAAGACATACCATTCTTAGACCAAAAGGAAAACAGTTTATACTCACAGAATTAAGAGTAGCCAGAGTACTGTCAAATAAGGAAATCTTATACACTGTTAACCAAAACCAAACCAAACTCACTTGCATGGAGTCGGGTCTGATTCACAGTGACCCCTCCTTGGGTTTCCAAGGAAGTATCATTACAGTAGTAGATTGCTCAACCTTCCTTCTGAGGAAGAGTGAAAAAAGAAAAAATAATTTTATTTAGGTTGAATTGGACAGCGTTATGTAAAAATACAAAGCACTATTGGTAACGTGGAGCTATGGGTCTATATACCTAAAGAACAAAAGAAATGTAGGAGGTAAATGATTGTAGATAAGGTCAGTTTCACCTTCAAGTCCTTTGGAATGTAAAGGTCATTCATTTGGCTAGAAAGTGGTGTTACCTGCAGGTGAGTGACTCCAGCTGGTTCAGTTATATGAGTGTAGTCAGTTACACATGATTCTAGTCAGTTATACATGCTTGTACTCATGGAAACATTTTTTCTGTTAACAATTTGTTTACATCTTGACACATTCTTTCTAAATAATTTACAGCCTGACCTTTTGTTTCTTGGGAATGCACTTTGGCTTTAACACTCTTGCACTCAAGTGCCTCCAATCCAAAACTCTTCCACTTACAGTATCAGCATATTTGCATCCATTTCTTCATCTGCAACACAGTGACATTCAGCTGCTAACCAAAAGATTGGTGGTTCAAATCCACCAGCTTCTCCACGGGGGAAAGATGAGGCAGTCTGTTTTCATAAAGATTTACCCTATGAGGTGGGTCTACTCAGACCTAAAGGGTTTCTATGAGTCAGAATCCACTTGATGTCAGTGGAATTTTTTTTTTTTTCCCTCCAGAAAAAAATATCATCTCTATCATACTGGAAAGTAAGCAGTCTGCCCTTTGTTCTGAAGGGAGACACTATCTCCCAAAGCTATCAGCTGTACAAACATGCTTGAAGAACGACATGCTTGATCCCAAGACATGCAGAAATGCAAAAGACTTAGGAAGACTAGTCTAGTCCTTAATCCTTTAGTGCCTTCAACAACAACTACTACTATAATAATGCATTTGTACATCAGTGCACACATACAGAATAATCCATCAAGCCATATGTTTTCTGAGGCACAAGAGTGACTATTCTTTGGGGAAAAGAAAATAATCAGACTTTTCAGGGATTACTGGATACTGGCTCTGAACTGACACTAATTCTGGAAGACCCAAAGCATCATTGTGGTCCACCAGTCAGAGTGGGGGCATATGGAGGTCAAGTTATTGATGAAGTTTTAGCTCAGGTGTGTCTGATAGTGGGTCTAGAGAGTCCCAAACCCATCGTGTAGTGATTTCCTCAGTTCCAGAATGCATAATTGGAATAGACATACTCAGAAATTGGCAGAATTCCCACATTGGGTCTCTGACATGTGGAGTAAGGTCTATTATGATAGGAAAAGCCAAGTGGAAGCCACTACAACTGCCTCTACCTACAAAAATAGTAAACCAAAAGCAATATCACATTCCTGAAGGGATTGCAGAGATTACTGCCACCATCAAGGTCTTGAAGGATGCAGGGGTGGTGAATCCCATCACATCCCCATTTAATTCACCTATTTGGCCTGTGCAAAAAACAGATGGGTCTTGGAGAATGACAGTAGATTATTGTAAACTTAATCAGGTGGTGGCTCCAATTGCAGCTGCTGTTACTGATGTGGTTTCATTGCTTGAACAAATTAGTACATCTCCTGGTACTTGGTATGCAGTAGTTGATCTGGCTAATGCATTTTCTCAATATCAATTTAAAAGGACCATCAGAAGCAGTTTGCCTTCAGCTGGCAAGGCCAACAATAACCTTTCACAGTGCTTTCTCAGAGGTGTATCAGCTCCACAGCACTGTCAAAATGTAGTCCTTAGGGATCTTGATCACTTTTCCCTTCCACAGGACATCACACTGGTCCATTATATTGATGACAATATTAGTAAGGAAGCAGTATCGATGACTCTCCACTTATGTGCATGCTAGAGGGTGGGAAATAAACACGACAAAAATTCAGACAACTTCCACCTCAATGAAATTTCTAAGGGTCCAGTGGTGTGGGCCATTTTGAGATATTCCTACTAAAGTGAAGGATAAGTTATTGAATCTGGCTTCTACCACAACTAAAAAGAAAGCACAATGTCTGGTGGGCCCCTTTGGATTTTGGAGGCAACACATCCCTCATTTGGATGTGTAGCTTCACCTATTTATCAAGTGACTCAGAAAGTTGCTAATTTTGAGTGGGGCTCAGAATAACAGAAGGCTCTGCAACAGGTTCCGGCTGCCGTGCAAGTTGCTCTGCCAGTTGGGCTATATGATCTGGCTGTTCCAATGGTGCTTGAAGTGTCTGTAGTAGGTAGAGATGCTGTTTGGAGTCTTTGGCAGGTCCTTATTGGTGAATCGCAATGCAAACCCTTGGGATTTTGGAGCAAAGCCCTTCCTTTCTCTGCAGATAACTACTCTCCTTGTGAGAAACAGTTTTGGCTTGTTATTGAGCTTTAGTAGAGACTGAATGCCTAACCATGGACCACCACGTCACCATGAGGCCTGAGCTGCCCATCATGAACTGGGTGTTGTCTGGCCCACCAAGTCATAAAGCTGGATGTACACAGCAGCACTCTATCATTAAATGAAAGTGGTATATCAGAGATCAGGCTCGAGCAAGACCATAAGGCACAAGAAAGTTGCGTGAGGAAGTGGCCCAAATACCTATGGTCTCCACTCTAGTCACATTACCTTCCCTCTCCCAGTCTGCACCTATGGCCTCATGGGAGTTCCTTATGGACTGAAGAAGAGAAAACTCATTCCTGGTTTACAGATAGTTCTGCGTAATATGCAGGCAGCCCTGGAAAGTGGACAGCAATGGCACTTCAGCTCCTTTCCAGGACTTCCCTGAAGGGCAGTGTTGAAGGAAATCCTCCCAATGGGCAGAACTGCAAGCAGTGCATCTGGCTGTTCACTTTGCATACACAAGAAATGGCCAAATGTACAACTGTATATAGATTCATGGGCTGTGGGTAATGCCTTGGCCGGATTGTCTGGGACTTGGAAGGAGCATGATTGGAAAGTTGGTGACAAGGATGTATGGGGAAGAGGTATGTGAATAGATCTCTCTGAATGGGCCAGAGGAGTAAAGATATTTGTGTCTCTTGTGACACATAGGAGGACTTTAACAATCAGGTGGATAGGATGACTTGTTCAGTGGAAACCAACAATCCTTTTTCCCCTGATATTCCTGTCATTGCCCAGTGGGATTATGAACAAAGTGGCCATGGTGGCAGGGATAGAAGTTATGCATGGGCTCAGCAACATGGACTTCCACTTACCAAGGCTGATGTGGCTACTGCCACTGCTGAGTGCTCAATCTGTCAGCACCAGAGACCGACACTGAATTTGTGATATGGAACCATTCCTCAGGGTGATCAGCCAGCAACTTGGTGGCAGGTTGATTACATTGGACCACTTCCATTATGAAAAGGACAGCTTTTTGTTCTTACTGGAATAGATACTCCTTCTGGATATGGATTTGCTCCCTGTATGCAATGCTTCTTCCAAAAGTACCATCTATAGATTTAAAGAATGCCTTATTCATTGTCATGGTATCCCATACATCATTGCTTTGGATCAAGGGACTCACTTCACAGCAAATGAAGTGTGGCAGTGGGTCTATGCTCATGGAATTAACTGGTCTTACCATGTTCTCCATCATCCTGAAGCAGCTGGCTTGATAGAATGATGGAACAACCTGCTAAAAACACAACTACAACACCAGCTAGGTGGCAATACCTTGAAGTGTTGGAACAATTTTCTTCATGAAGCTGGATGTACTCTAAACAAGCATCTAACTTATGGTGCTGTTTCTCCAATCGCCAGGATTCATGGTTCCAGGAGCCAAGGGGTGGAAATGAGAGTGGTACCACTCACTATTACCTCTAGTGATCCATTCAAAACAGTTTTCCTTCCTGTCCCTGCTACCATATGCTCTGCAGGTCTCAAAATCTTAGTCCCAAATGGAGGAAACACAATACTGATTGCATTGAACTGGAAGTTAAGAATGCCATCTGGCCATTTTGGCTTCTTCATGCCTCTGTATCAACAGGCAAAGAAGGGAGTTACTCTATTGTTTTATGTGATAGATCCTGATTACCACTGTGAAATTGGATTGGCATTACATAATGAAGGTAAAGAATATGTCTGGAATATAGGACATTCTTTAGGATGCCTCTTAATACTACCATGCCCTGTGATTAAAGTCAACAGAAAACTACAGCAACACAATCCTGATATGACTACTCCTGAAGACTCAGACCCTTCAAGAATGAAGGGTTGGGTCACCCCACCACACAAAGAAGCATGATCAGCTGAGGTGCTTGCTTAGGGCAAGGGAAATATGGAATGGGTGGTGGAAGGGAAATATGGAATGGGTCGTAGAAGAAGGTAGTTCTGAATATCATCTATGACCAAGTGACCAGTTGCAGAAATGAGGACTGTGTTATATTTCTTCATTGTATATGTGCATCAAATATTTTTGTTTCCTTCTATTACAAACTATGAAATGTAAACAAGGTTAATGTGTTTTGGTTGTACATGTGTTTAGTGTATCAGTGTAGGAAAAAATATGACTTTATAATTGTCCTTATTTAGAGATTATGTATGGCTAAGGAGATGTGTACAACTGGCAAGTTGACAAGGGGTGGACTGTGGAGTTGGAGTTATGTGTCAACTTAGCTGGACCACAATTCTGGGTGGTTTAAGCAGTTGTGATGTGGGTTACTCCCACAATGAGATCAGATGTATATGTTTTGGGCAGCCAATCCATTGAGAGGGAGTTTTCATAGGGGTGTGGCCTGCTTCCAATATATTTATGGCCATACTGAGAAAATGAGAAACACTTCTGTGGATCTGGACCCTGTTGTGCTGCCTACAACTATCCATGAACAAACAATCCATCATTTGGCCTAGTGATCTTGGATTTGTCATTCATCTGAGTCAATAGTATACTGCCTGCTAACCTTGAGCTTGTCAGCCCCTGCAGCTGTGTGCATCAGGTAAGCCCCCAGCTTGATATTTGATCCCAGAACTTGGGGACTTGCTAGCTTCTATAAGTGTGTGAGCCATTTTCCTAAGACAAATTCTCTCACTATATA
>NW_006921684.1:434678-438302 GCF_000298275.1 Orycteropus afer afer
GTTGGAGACCTCTTGTATCACCCCCACCTGGGTCCCTATGGCTGACTGTTCCTCTGTCTGGCTTCCTGGCTTTTAATCCCCTTTCTCCTGCTCTTCTGGCCTGCTTCTTTGGGTGTCCCTGCGTTGTCTCTCCTCACCTGTAACCAGAAGCTGGCAAGTCCCTAATTCTTGGATCACATGTCAAACTGGATGCTTTTCCCAACTCATGCAGCTGCAGGGGCTGACGAGCTCAAGTTTGGCAGGCAGTATACTGGCTGTTGACTCTGACTCTGACGAATCCAAGATCTCCAGAATGAATGGTAGATTGTTCACTCACAGACAGTTGCAGGCAGCACAACAAGATCCCAATCCACAGAAGAGTGTCTATATATATATGTATATATATATATCTTTACTGGTTTTTGCTTCTCTAGAATACCCAGCCTAACACAACAGCTGACCTTATTTGAAGGTCTTGTGTGATAGACATACTCACTTCCTTAACATTTACCTGAATTAAAATGAAAATCTTGCTCCTAAAACTAAATATACTCAAAAACCAAAGGAAACTCACTGCAGTACAGTCAGATCTGACTCTTAGCGACCCCTCCTTGGGTTTCTGAAGCAGTATCTCTACAGAAGTAGATTCCCCAATCTTCCTTCCTCCAAGTGGCTGGTGGGTTTAAACCACCAGTCTTCTAGTTAGCAGTCAAATGCCTTAGGCACTACACCACCAGAGCAGGATGTTAATGTAAGAATTTAAGATCATTGCTGGAACATCTAAAAAGTCCATAGAATCTCTTTGTATGATGGAAATAGAAAATTTTGGGAAGTATCTTATTCTTAGGGGAAATTTATTCCAAAACCAATAGACCAGTTTGAAAAATTTGTAAAAAATTGAGTGGGTTTTCTTATAATCTGGCCCTGTGCTGTTCTCATTTAGAGATTATGACAAGTTCCAACAAACAATAGGCTATAAAAATCTAAGAAGACAACTTCACTGAATTTCTAAAATAATGGGAGCTCAAAGAAGAAATATTTTTTGATGATGTAAGATGCAGGTTTTTCAACCTCAGCTGGGAAATTGGTACCCTGATCAACTTGCTATTTGCATCACTGTGACATTATCAGCAAACATATATTGGATATACTCTGCTTTACAAACCCATTCTACATTCTCTATCTTGCTCTGCACCCTATGAGGCTAACCTCTTGTGACAGAATCACCCAAGATTTGTAGTCTCACATACACAAACTCATAATTTTTCTTTTTAATTATTTTTTTTATAATAACACTTTGAAATTGATAGAATATATGATAGCTAGAAATTAGGGCATATATGAAAATCTGAATAAAAACAAAGATTATTTTATTTATATTTAGAAAATAATTTAGAAAGATTTGGGAAGGAGTAAAAATTAAAAGTAGAAGTTTTGAATTAGTACCCACCATATAAAATAGAACTTTAGCTTTTCAATTTGAGAGGAATAAGACTTATATTTGAAGAATATGTAGAAATATGAGAATGATTCTGATATTTTTTTTTTGCTTCAAGAAAATAGCTTACCTATATGTCTCTCTTAAATAAGAGCAAAAATGTGAAATTCATATGCATATATATATATATATATATGTATATATATATATACATATTTTGCATCCAGACTCTATTTCAGAATAGAATTTTAAAAATAATACTACCCTGCTGTATAAAGAAAATGAGAAATACAGAGACCATTAAGGAGGATTGTGAATTTATACAGTACATTAGCATCAGAGAATAAAGCATAGATATTTCTCAAAATATCACAGCATTTAATGGCACTTGGATTTACATTCCTATTTGTCTGAGATGTTAAAACTGTGATGAGTCCATAATGTACCTTATCTTACCAAAGAATTGTGAGATTTCCTTTTTTTCTCTATCTGTTCTCATTTTATGTATTTTTATTTAGTTTATTTAACAGTGAGTAAGTAGCTCACGCTAAGCACTCTAAACACAGGAAACACAATGGTATATAAATTTTTCTCTGACTAAGCCAATACAAATCAGATCAAAACAGTATCTGTTGTTTGAGGCCTCTGGTTTCAAGTATATTTGTTCTGCATAATTCTGTCTATTCTCAGCCCATTCTACCATCTTATCTTCTAGCCACCTACTCTGACTCCAAACAATAAAGAACAAAGTTATGCAGTGATGAAATAACATATATATATGTGTGCACATGCACATTTATATAAATAAATTTGAATTTTAAGACTTTTTATATCCTTTTATTTAAAATAATGATTTTTTGTAAGTATTCGTATATTGTTATTGTTGTTAGGTGCCATCAAGGTTTTGACTCAGCAATGTTATGTACAAAAGAATGAAACAATGCCTGGCCCAGCACCATCCTCATAATCCTTGCTATACTTGAGCCCATCATTCCAGCCACAGTATAAATCCTTTTTTTGCTGACCCTCTGTTTTACCAAGTGTGATATCCATCTCCAGGGACTGGTCCCTTCTGACAACATGACCAAAGTAGCTGAGACCAACTTTGGCCTTTCTCATTTATAAGGAGCTTTCAGGCTGTACTTCTTCCAGGACGGATCTGTGGTACTTTCAGTATTCTTTGCCACACCAAAATTTAAAGGAATCAAATATTTTTTGGTCTTCTTTATTCAATCTCCAGCTTTCCCATGCATATACAGTGATTGAATATATCAGAGCTTGAATTGGGAGCCAATCTTTGGATTGGCTTTGGAAGCACACAAAAATTTAATTTTTAAAAGGTCCCATTCATCTAGTTTCTCTTCTGCTCTTTGTGCATTTTGGGTTATGGTAGATAGTCTACTTATGCTATATATTACACCAAGAACTAAATTCACTGCCATCAAGTCATATCTGACTCATAGCAACCCCTCTTTCGTTTTCTGAGATGGTATCACCTCAGAAGTAGATTGTCCAATCTTCTTGAGGAACTTTATAGTTTTAGGTTTCACATTTAAGTCTTTGATCTATCTGGAGTTAGTGTTTGTGTAGGGTGTGAGGTACAGATCTTGTTTCATTTTTCTGCAAATGGATATCCACTTTTGCTAGCACCATTAATTAAACAAACATCCTCTTCCACATTAAATGGATTTTGGAACTTTGTCAAAGATCAGCAGACCATAGTTGAGGAATCTATTTCTGGGTTCTCAATTCTATTCCATTGGTCTATGTGTCTGTCATTGTACCAATACCAGGCAGTTTTGACTACTGTTGGCTGTAGAGTAGGTTTTAAGATCAGCAGTGTGTGATCTCCTACTTTGTTCTTCTTCTTCAATAATGCTTTGCTTACCTGAGGTCTCTTTCATTTCCATATAAATTTAATGATTGGTTTTTTCCATATCCTTAAAAATGTTGATGGGATCTGGATTGGGATTGCATTGAATGTATAAACTACTTTGGGTAAAGTTGACATTTTCACAATGTTCAATCTTCCTATCCACGAGCATGGTATGCTTTTCCATTTGTGTAGATATCTTATGGTTTCTTGAAGTAGTCATTTGTACTTTTCTTTGTACAATTCTTTTGTGTACCTGGTAAGATTTATTCCCAAGTATTTTATTTTTTGGGTAGCTACTGTAAATGGTATTGATTTTTTTATTTCTTTATCA
>NW_006921684.1:438707-439980 GCF_000298275.1 Orycteropus afer afer
TTTTTTTTTTTTTTTAAATCAGGAACGAGTGTTGGATTTTATCAAATACCTTTTCTGCATCAATTGATATGAATCTATGGTTCTTCTCCTTTGTTTTATTTATGTGGTAGATGACAATGATTGTTCTTCTAATGTTGAGCCATCCTTGCGTACCTGATATGAACCCTACTTGTTCATAATGAATTATTATTATTTTTTTTTTTTGATACATTGCTGGAGTCTATTGGCTAAGATTTTGTTGAAGAGTTTTGTACCTATATTCATAAAGGATATTCATCTGTAATTTTCCTTTCTAGTAATGTCTTTGTTTGGTTTTGGTATGAAGGTTATGCTTTGTTCATAAAATGAATCTGGAAGTATTCCATTCTTTTCTATGTTTTGAAACAGTTTGAATAGGATTGTTGTCATTTCTTCTCTGAAAGTTTGGTAGAATTCACTGATTAAATTGTGTGGTCCAGGACTTTTTTATGTTGGTAGTTATTTTATGACCTGTTCAATTTCTTCTTTTGTTATGGGTTTGTTAAACTTTTCCACCTCAGTCTGTGTTAGTTTAGGTAAGTAAGTGTTTCTAGAAATCTGTCCATTTCTTCCAGATTTTCAAATTTGTTGGAGTATAGTTCTTCATAGTATCCTGATAGTATCCTTTTTATTTCAGTTGGTTCTCTGGTGATGTCCCCCATTTCATTTCTTATTTGTATTATTTGTATTCTCTCCCTCTTTTCCTTTGTTAAATTTACCAGGAGTCTGTCAATTTTATTAATCTCTTAAAGAAAACAAATTTTAGTCTTGTTGATTTTTTCTATTACTATTTTCTGTTTCATTGATTTCTGCTCAGTCTTTACCATTTCCTTTCTTTTGGTGACTGTAGGCTTTTCTTGCTGTTCTTTCCTAAATTGTTGGAGATATTCATTTAAAGTGTTGATTGTTCTTTTTTTTTTTTTTTGGTTTGTGCATTTATTGATTTAAATTGGCCTCTGATCACTGCTTTTGCTGTGTTCCAAAGATTTTGGTGTGTTGTGCTTTCATTCTCATTTGATTCAAAGAATTTCTGAATTTCATTTTATTTTCTTCTATTGCCCAGTAGTTCTTAAGGAAGGTGTTGTTCAGTTTTCATGTATTTGTTCTATTTCCATCGATCTTCCTATTGTTGCTTTCTAATTTTATACCATTGTAATCTGAGAAGAGGCTTTGCAGTATTTCAATGTTTTTAAATTTATTAGGGCTTGCTTTATAGACTAACATATGGTCTATCATGGAAAATGTTCCATGTGCA
>NW_006921684.1:443220-448553 GCF_000298275.1 Orycteropus afer afer
ATTTTCATGCAAATTCTTCTGCTAGTTGGGGTGTAGTCCACTTCTATATCCTTCCCTTCAAGGGTCAGGGGTCCAAGAATTTATTCTTGGTCTGTGTTAATTGGTTTCCCTTTTCTTTGTTGAAGAGAGTCTGTGCAGTCTTTCTGCCTAGTCTGCCATCTTGCTGCAACTCCCCTAGCTTGTCTTAGTGGTTCTTGGCTTAAAGTCAATTTGGTCAGAAATTGATATTGCCACTCCTGCTCCTTTACAGTTGCCATTTGCTTGATATATCTTTTTCCAACCTTTGATTTCTAGTCTATTTTTGTCTTTGTCTCTAAGGTGTCTCTCTCATAGACAGTGTATCAATGGGTTATCTTTCTTATCCACTCTGCAACTCTCTGTCTCTTGAGTGGTGCATTTAATCCGTTGACATTCAGTGTAATTATCACCAAGTATGAATTTGTTGCTGTCATTTTGTTATATTTTTTTCATGGTGCTCCTGGTTTCTTTGTTCCATATAATTTTCTGTGCTGAACTCATTATGTTTATGAATCATGCGATCATTTCCTTTGTTGCTGTTGCTTTCTATTTGCTGAATATTTGTGCTTGTCCTCTTTTTTTGTGATGTGAAGGTTTATCATTTTTCTTTGAGGTTACACTGTGATTTATAATTTTCTCCCTGAGCTTGGAACAGTCCATTCTATCTTGCAACTCTCTCAACTTCCTCACAATTTAGAAATTCTGTAACTACACCATTGTTTCCCTCTTTTTGGTTTGTAGTTGTCCTCACTTGCCAATCAATCTCTCTGGTTTCCTGTTTACAATCTTGTAAGCTCAGTTTACTTTTTTTACTTCCAGAGCTGTGTTAATTTCTGGGTTATGTCATCTTGTGTTTTAATGGTCAGTTGTTGTTTGCTATTATCAGTTCTCTCTTCAAACGACCCCCTTTAGTATCGCCTTTAAGTTTAGACTTGTTTTAACAAATTTCCTTAATTTCTGCTTATCTGGAAATCTAATTTCACCATCACATTTGAGGGACAGTTTTTCTGGGTATATAATTCTTGGTTGGAAATTTTTTTGTTCATGGTTTTATATATACCATTCCATTACCTTCTTGCTTGCATGGTTTCTGCTGAAAAATCAGAGCTTCTTCTTACTGGCTGTCCTTTGTAGGTAACTTTTTGTTTTTCCCGTGATGCTTTCAGGATTCTGTCTTTGTCTTTGGTTTTGATGAATTTGATGATAATGTCTTGGTGATTTTCTTTTGGGGTCTATCCTGTTTGGGATTCATTGGATTTCCTGTATGGATATATTCTCAT
Source organism: Orycteropus afer afer (assembly GCF_000298275.1). Lineage (NCBI taxonomy): Eukaryota > Metazoa > Chordata > Mammalia > Tubulidentata > Orycteropodidae > Orycteropus > Orycteropus afer. The sequence continues at coordinate 444,519 of NW_006921684.1, forward strand.
CTTTCATCATATCAGGGAAGTTCTCTTCCAACATATCTTGGACAATTTTCTCGGTGGTTTTCTTTTTCTCTTTCTGTTCTGGATTACATTTAGGTTATTTTCTTGATGGCATCCTACATGAACCTTAGGCTTTCTTCATTTTGTTTTCATCTTTTTTCTGATTGATCCCTTCCCAGAAGTATTCAGGTATTTGTTTTCAATCTCATTAATTCTGTCTTCCATTGATTTGCATCTAATCTTTTGCCCTTTCAATGTGTTATCTACTTCTGAAAATTTCATATTAATCTTCTGGATTTCTATCTGTAGATTTTACATCATTTCTAATGTTTTATTTATTTTGTCATGTTGTTCTTGTATTTTTTTTTCAAAATTATTCTAGGATTTTGCCTGTGTTTTCCTCAATTGTGTCAGTATTTTCTTCGATCTGTCTCTCAGTCCTTTGAAGATACCTAAGTATAATTCTTTTGAATTCCTTATCAGGGAGTTCCAATGCTGCTGCTTCCTCAAAGATGTGTTCTGGGTCTTTATCCTGCTCCCTTGTTTCAACTGCTTTATCTTATTTCTTTGTGTGAACTATGATGGTCTCTTGTCTCTAAGACATTGTGACATTGTTGTATTTAGATCTCAGTTACTGTTGAAGAGCAGTTAAGTGTGGGTAAGGCTTTTTTGGTGGTTGTTTATCATTGACCTGTTGGGGAGAAGGAAGTGGTGGCTCTCACTCAGTGAGTGGAGCTGCAGGATGTGAAGGTGTGGTTGCATCATATGTGCATGGTTGCTGTCTTACACTCAGTTAGACAAAAACACCAATACAAAACCCATCAAAAAAGTAAAACGACAGAAAATGTTCCATGTAAGCACACAAAAAAATGAAAAATAAAATAAACCCTGCAATATCTGGGGAGCAAGAAGAGAAAAAGGTAGAATAGGAGATTAATTAAGAAAAAAAATGTGAAAAATGCAAAAAGAAAAATAAGGAATAGGGTTAACCATGAGGGGGAAAAATGGGAACCATGATCAGAGAAGAGAGAGAAAACTGGAAACTAGAATCTGGGAAGGGAAAAATAAAGAATAAGAATTAAAAGAACAACAACATAATAATAATAATTTTAAAACAGACACCAACAAACTAAAAAAGGAAAAAAAAAATTGGGGCAGGGCAGGGCACCCAGGCTCTGTTGGAGAACACAAACTGGGATGGAATTGCTGTTGGCCAGGAAGATGAGTGGGAGTGAGAGATTGCCAGACCATTCCAGTTGTTCATGTCTGATAAAATGCCCATAAAGTTTCTTTGAGGACTCTGGAAAAGAAATAGAAGAAGGAACACTATGAAATTCACCCAGAGTGTCCTACTTAATAACATTCATTTGATAGTTGCCATTGAGTCAATTCCAACTTGTGGTAACTCCCTGTGTGTATATTACAAACTGCTGTCCCATAGAGTTTTCAAGGCTGTGTCCTTTTTGAAGCAGATCAGCAGGTCTGTCTCCTAAGGCACCCTGGAAAACTTTGAACTGTCAACCTTTTGGGTAGTAGGTGATCATTTAACCATTTGTGTCACCCCAGAGCATTCTTAAGTGAATATTTTAACAGAAGTAATGAAAAAATTTCATAGAATTATCAGTAGAATTCTGTTTTCGTTACCTAGTGCCACTCTGACAAGAATATATACCACAAATGGGATTGCCTTAACAAACAGGAGTTTATTCTCTCACAGTTTGGAGGTTAAATCCAAGTTCAAAGTGCCAGGCTCTAGGAGCTGAGTGAAAGCCCCACAACCTTAGGGTCCAGCTCTGCCTCCTGCTCCTGGCCCACTGAAGCTAGGGCGTTTCTTCACTCAAACAGCTGCTGGCTGCTGAGGCTGAAAAACCCAAGGTTGACAAGTAAAAAGGCACAGTCTCAATGTTACCAAATCACACCATTAATTTAAGTACATTGTAAGTCCCAAGGTTGACAGAGCATGGCAGGCTGCTGAACAATGACATGGCTACATGCAGGGTCCAAGCATGCCATAAGCTAGAGACCATTCCCAAAGCTTCTGCTTATATATGGGAAGCAGTCCACATACTCCAAAGAAGCTACTCAGCTGCTCACAGTAGGTTCCACCACGGAGTTGATTACAATTCTCATCGTGGGGAATACTACATCAAGCTGCCCAGCCACTCAAGCAGGACTAGCCAAGTTGACACAAAAACATAACTACCACAACTGGATAATGAGGGAAATAAACAATTAGCTTAAAGACATTTCAATAAAAACTTATCAAATTATTACATAAACAAAGAAAGAAATCACCACTACCACCACCACAATAAAAATCACAACTGAACATCTAAGGTAATTGGATGGAGTAATTTGGAGTAATTAGGAGTAATTTCAAAAAGATGTAACATACACATAGTTGGCATGTCAGAAGAAGTAAAGATAAGGGACCAACAGACATATCTGAAGCAATAATTCCCAAGTATTATCCAAAATTAATGGGAAACACAAAACCATAGAATTGGAAAGCTCAGAGAACGTTAAGCAAGATAAATATTTAAAAAATTACAGAGAGGCATATTATATTTAAACTGTGGGAAATTATGACAAAGTGAAAATTGTGAAAGAAGTGAGTGGACAAACGCTGTACTTTTAGAGAATTAAGAATAAGATTATATTTATCTTCCTACAGACATATTGAAGCTTAAAGCAAGAAAAAGAAAATAAATAAGAAATATCAGAATAAAAATCAATGATATTTAAAACAGAAACAGTAGCAATAATCAACAAATTCAAAAAGTGATTCTTCTAAAAATATTACTATGCTTATTCTTCTTATTTTTTAGTCAGAACAACACAAAAAAATAAGTAAGACAAAATTACAAAAGACAGACAGAAATAAAAGACAGACTGTCACAATTGACCCCAGGCATTAATGAATTATAAAGGAAAACTATGAAAAACCCTATATCCACAAATTTTATAGCTTAGATGAAATAGACAAATTTTTTCAAATGCACAAACTTCCAAAACCCACACAGTGACAAAATATTAATAAGCTTATATCTATTAAACAAAATGAATTACTAATTAATAACCTAGCAAAAAAGAAAGCCTGGGACCCAGATGGTTTCACTGGGAACTTTTACCAAATATTTAAAGGAGAAATGACTCCACTGTCCATAATCTCTTCCAGAAAACAGGAGCAGAGGAAATATACCCCAGATAATTCTATGAGTCAAGCATTCTCCTAACACCAAAACTAGATGTAGCAATTACAACAAAGTTGTACTAGACACCAATATAATTCATGAATAAAGATAAAACATATCTATCAATGAAATATTATAAAATTGAATGTAACAATGTGGAAAAAGAATTATACAACACATCAAGTTGGAGCACATCAAATTGGATTTATTCCAGATATACAAAGCTGTTTTGGCATTCAAAAATCAATCAGTATAATCTACCACACTCACAGGGTAAAGTAGAAAAATGATATAATCATATCATTTGATCCCGAAAAGTATTTGACAAAATCTAAAAACAATTCATGATTAATAATAATAATAATAATAAAAACCTCTCATCTAACTAGAAATCAAATAGAACTTATTTAAAATTTTAAAAAAATCTACATAAATTGTACAATTAACATTCTACTTAATGTTAGAATGTTAACATTAAGAAAGTTGATGTCTCCCAATAATTCTGGTAACAAGGCAAGGATATATTCTTCCACCACTCCTATCCAACATGGTACTGGAAGAAAAGGGTAGTGAATTGTACAAGAAAAGGAAATAGAAGGCACATAGATAGGAACAAAGAAATAAAACTGTCGTTATTTGCAAATTATATAATTGTCTACATAGAAAATCTCACAAAAAGACAAACAATCCAATTAAAAAATGGGCAGAAGACATGAACAGACACTTCACCAAGGAGGATATTCAAGCGGCCAACAAACATATGAAGAAATGCTCACGATCATTAGCTATTAGAGAGATGCAAATCAAAACAACAATGAGATACCATCTTGCTCCAGCACTAGTA
>NW_006921684.1:449656-459650 GCF_000298275.1 Orycteropus afer afer
ATCAATGAACAATTGAAATTAAAAAAAGTATTATTTACAATTGCACTAAAGAAGATACACTTTAATATAAATTTTCAAAAAATATGAACACATGTATAATACAAATATGTAGAACACTACAAAACTCTAATGAAAGGAATAAAACAATAGCTACATAACTTGAGAGTTGAGAGTTTTCATGGAATAAAAACAAAATATTGTTCAGATGTCAGTTCTTCCCCAAAAAAGATTGAACTTGTCAAAGATTTCATACTACTTGGTTCTACAATCAACACCAATGGACAGCAGGCAAGTTCTTCCCAAATTCAATGAAACCTCAAACAATAGCCCAGCATGTCATTTTGTAGATATCAATGAACAGATTCTAAATCTATACTGAATGTCAAAAGATTTAGAATAGCAAACACAATGCTGAAGAAGAAGAAAAAATATGAGGACACCCATTTCCAATTTCAAGACTTACTATCAAGCTAAACTAATCAAGACAGTCTGATATTAGTAGAAGACAGACAACCAGTGAATTGAATACCACACTCACAGTCATCTAGTCAATTCTGATTCACAGAAACCCTATAGGACAGAGTAGAGCTACCCCAGAATGTTTCAAAGGCTATAAATCTTTATGGAAGCAGGTTGTCTTTTTCTCTATGGAGTGCTTGGTGGGTCTGAACTATTAACCTTTTGATTAGCAGCCCAATTCTATAAAGACAGTACCACTAGAGTTCCTCTATGAACAGAATAACCAAACCAAAACACACCTACTGCCATCAAGTGGATTCTGACTCATAGTAATCCCCTCTGGGTTTCCAAGTCTGTACATCTTTATGGAAACAGATGGTCTCATCTTTCTCCCATGAAGCAGTTGGTGTGTATGAACTGCCAACCTACTGGTTACCAGGCAAATATTTTACTGAGTACACATGCTACCAGCCACTGCTTGTGAAGGAATTGGCAACAAACAAGGCTCCAGAAATTTATGGCATATCCATTGAGATGTTTAAACAAATAGATGCTGTGCTGGAGACATTTATTCATCTATGTCAGGAAATCTGAAAGACAGCTACCTGGCCAACTGACAGGAAAAGATGCATATTTGTACCCATTCCAAAAAAAAGTGATCAAACAGAATGTGGAAATTATTGAACAATATCACTAATATCACCAAAAATCTCACTGCCGTTGAGTCAATTTCAACTTATAGTGACCCCTTCTTGGATTTCCAAGGTGGTATCACTATGGAAGTAGATTGCCCAACCTTCTTTCCAAGGAGTGGTTGGTGGGTTTGATCACCAGCCTTCCAGTTAGCAGTCAAATGCATTAAGCACTACACCACCAGAGCTCTTATTAATATCACATGCAAGTAAAATCTTGGTGAGCATAATTCAAAAACAGTTGCAGCAATATATTGACAGGGAACTGCCAGAAATGCAAGCTGGATTCAGAAGAGGAGATGGAACAAGGGATATCATTATTGATGTCAGATGGATCTTGGCTGAAAGCAAAGAATACGGAAGAAATGTTTCCTCGTGTTGTATTGACTATGCAAAAGCATTCAACTGTTTAGATCATAATAAATTATGTATAAGATTGAGAAGAATGGGAATTCCAGAAACTTAATTGTGCTCCTGAGGAACCTACCTATACATAGACCAGGAGGGAACAGAACAAGGGGATACTGCATGGCTTAAAATCAGGAAGGGATTGTGTCAGTGTTATATCCTTTTACCACACTTATTCAATCTGTATGCTGAACAAATAATCCAAGAAGCTGGACTATAGCATCAGGTTTGGAGGAAGATTCATTAACAATGTGTGATATGCAGGTGATACAACCTTGCTTGCTAAAAGTGAAGATAACTTGAAACACTTACTGATGAGGATTAAAGACTACAGTCTTCAGTATGGATTACACCTCAACATAAAGAAAATGAAAATCCTCACAACTGGCCCAATAAGCAGCATCACAATAAATGGAGAAAAGATTGAACTTGTCAAAGATTTCATATTACTTGGTTCTATAATCAACACCAAAGGACAGCAGTCAAGAAATCAGATGATGTATTGCACTGGACAAATCTGCTGCAAAAGCCTTTTTTAAAGTGCTGAAGAGCAAAGATGTCTCTTTGAAGCTTAAGGTGCTCCTGACCCAAGCCATTGTGTTTTCAATAGCCTCATATACGTATGAAAGCTGTACAATGAGTAAAGAAGACCAAAGCAGATTTGATGCTTTTGAGTTGTGGTATTGGCAAAGAATACTGAAAGCACCATGGACTGCCAGAAGAAAGAATAAATATTTCCTAGAAAAAGTGCAGACATAATGCTCGTTGGAAGCAAGAATGGGCAGACTTCGTCTCACCTAGTTTGGTCATGATGTCAGAAGGCACCATTTCCTGGAGAAGGACATCATGTTTGTAAAGTGGAGAGTCAGCGAAAGATGGGAAGGGCCTCCACGAGATGAACTGACACAGTGACTGAAAGGACAGGCTCAGGTATAGTAAAGATTGTGTGGGTGATGCAGGACTGGACAATGTTTCGGTCTGTTGTACATAGGGTCGCTATGAGTCGGAGCTGACGCCACAGCACTTCACAACAACAACAACAACCATCACTTGTCTAATTATACATTTCCATTCAAAACTTTATAATCTAAAAGCTATCTAAAAAAAAATGAAAAAATAAAAACCAAACTCACTGCCGTCGAGTTGATTCCAACTCATAGCTACCCCTCTTTGGGTTTCCAAGGAAGTATCTCTAAGAAAGTAGATTGCCCAGTCTACCTTCCCAGGAGTGGCTGGTGGGTTTGAACCTGCAGCCTTCCGATTAGCAGTCAAATGCCTTAGGCACTACACCATCAGAGTGCTCAAAAGCTATCTGCACAACCACAATTCTTTTATTAAAAAAAAAAAAAACTTCCTCAATGAAATTATTTTTAAGCTTGTTCCTTTGAACTTTTCTTTTGAGTCATATTCTCATTTAGAATTTTTTGGTGTTGACCTCATTAAAACATGCTAATTATTTTGAAACAAATTTTTCTCAAGTATTTTTCTAAGTGAGTTCTGATCTAATCCAATGGAAAATAGTATTTTCTCCCCAAAGTATTTGTTGTTGTTCTTTGGCTTATTTATCTAGAACTACTGGAACAGAAATACCACAAGTGTTATTAAGAAACAGAAATTTATTTTCTCACAGTTTGTTGTTGTTGTTATGTGACATCAAGTCAGACCTGACTCATAGTGACCCCTCCTTGAGTTTCCCAGGCAGTATCACTATGGAAGTAGATTGCCCCATCTTCCTTCCAAGGAGTGGCTGGTGGGTTTGAACCACCAGCCTTCTGGTTAGCAGTCAAGTGCCTTAGGCACTATGCTACCAGAGCTCCCTGAAATCTGAACTCCAGGTTCTGGCTTCAGGGAAGGCTTTCTCTCTCTGTTGACTCTAGGCAAGATCTTTGTCTCATTTCAGCTTCTGCTTCATGCTCCCTTGGAGGTTTTATTAGTATGGCATCTATCTTCCCCCAACTCTGCTTGCTTGCCTGTGCCTAAACTGCTCTTTTTATATCTCAAATGAGACTGACTTAAGACACACCTTGCAGTAATACTGCCTCATTAACACAACAAAGAAAATCTATTCCCAAGTGGGATCATAACCAGGGATTATGCTTTGCAACATATTCTGGGGAGACACAAGTCAATCCATAACATTCCACCCATTAGCCCTTCAAAATCCATTTGTTGTTGTTGTTGTTATGTGCCATCAAGTCGGACCTGACTCATAGCAACCCCTCCTTGGGTTTCTGAGGCAGTATCACTACGGAAGTACATTGCCCCATCTTCCTTCTGCCAGCCTTCTGGTTAGCAGTCAAGTGCTTTAGCCACTATGCTACCACTATGCTATCCTTCTCATATACTAAACATATTCACCCCATCATAACATGTTAGTTGTACCATGCTAGGCATGAGCATGATTTTATAATTGTCTTTATTTAGAGATTATGTACAGTTTCAAGAAATGTGTATGTATGCCAAACTGGCAAGGGATGGACAGTGATGATTAACTTGGTTATGTGTCGACTTGGCTAAGCTATGATTCTCATTGGTTTGGTAGGCACTATGTGATCGTGTTACATATTGAGATCTGATTTGAGTAGTCAGTCAGTTGAAAGGGAAGTTTTCTTAGTGGTGTGGTCTGCCTCCAGTATTTAAATGGATGTTCTGACAAAGCTTGCACTTTTTTCTCTACCCTACATTATTCAGGTGACACAATTACAGGGTCCTGAGACATAATTGTAAAAATTAACTCAATAGCACCAAACAACAACATAAATATTTATATTTAAATGTTTTATATTTTAAAGAAATGGAAAAGGGAATTGGTTTAGTTTCTCATTTATGTTTGCAAGATTTATTCTAACAAAATATCATTAATCAAGTTAATTAATAAATATGTTAAAAGTCTTGTGAGCTAGTCTTATATATGTCAAAATACAATCGGAACTTAAAGGAATTTCTTTCCATTAGCTCTGTACAGGAATAAAGTATTTAAAGAAAAAGTGATATAATGGTTTTATTGTGCCACATAAGTAAATTACATGTTATTTTTCAAAGTTTTAAATAATTGAGTAAAATAATCAGAGTACATAAATTCCTGATAGAATTGATAGATATCCATTGATTGATTTTTCAGCCATTTAAAATAAACTTAATTTTCAGATCCTCTTTAAATTTACAGAAAAATTGAAGATTTTTCCAAATTGTCCCCATCCATATACCTTACCCCCAGGCTCTTCTATTGTTGACATCTTATATTAGTGTGCTATACTTATTAATGAAGAATGATATTAGAAACCATTATCTGGGTGCTAGGTATGCTCATGGAATCTGTACATACCCAGGTATGGCATGGTAAAGTAGCTATGTTGTTGTTGTTGTTATCATGTGCTATGGAGTCGGACCCTACTCATAATGACCCCTCTTTGGGTTTCCAAGACGATATCACTATAGAAGAAGATTGCCCAACCTTCCTTCCAAGGAGTAGCTGGTGGGTTTGAACTGCCAACTTCTGGTTAGCAGTCAAGTGCCTTAGGCACTACACTACCAGAGTAGGATATAGAAATTCAACATATTTCTAATATGTTAGCCTGTTATTATTTTACAGAAGCTAGAAGAAGACTTAAGATTTCAGGTCAAAGAAATATCATTATCACAGCATTTCTGGCAGCAGAAATATATTGCATCACTTCTTTTTGTTCCAAGACTCACTTGATGATACAGAGGAAACCAGATGGATGCTAAACATATGGTAGATGTGACACAGCTGGGAACACTAAATTTGGTAATCTGTTGTAATTCTTTTTTTTCTGAGGAAAATGCTACTCCATTCCTCAAGATTGTTTATGGCAAAGAACAAAACAAAACAACCGGAAAAAAAAACAAAAAAAAAAAACAGTGAACAATGGCCTCTGCAAAACCAGTCAAGGTCTTACATTTCAGCATATCCAGAGAACATACAGGTACTCTCAGGGCTCATTACAATTGCCTTTCCTGATTACACAGTCTCTTAGACTTACTCATTTTTGGCCAAAGCCAAAATTTTCACATGAATTTGTCACTCTGTTGGCCACTCTGATTAATCTGGAACTACATCGATTCAATTTATCCCACACTTCTCTTTTTTTTTTTTTTTCTTTTTAACTATCTATTGTGATTTGGGTGAAATTCACAGAGTAAACTGGTTCTCCATTCAACAACTCAGACACACTTTGCTTGGTTACATTGATTGCAGTCCCCGTAATGTAACAGCACTCCCACTTCTTCCCTCTGTTTACTGCTTCCATTCATCCTTCTTTCTTGCTCCTTCTTGCTTTCTGAGCTTTATCCCTGGGCAAATCTTGCCCTTTCATCTCCAATGGTTGATTTTCTAAGGAGTGAATACCTCCCTGGGTTATCGTTCACTTTATAGGCCTGTTCTTAGCCTGAAAGTTGAGCCACAGGGGTGAGTTCAGTATCAGGCTTGAGGGGTCACTAAAAGACATAGTCTCTGGGGTTCCACTAGTCTCTATCAGATGGGTCTTTTTTCTTATTTTCACTTCTTCTCCATGTTTTTCTCCTATTCAATCCAGGACTTTCTATTGTGGTTCCTTTAGAGCACTTGGCAGTAGTAGCCAGGCAACATATACTTTTTCAAGTCTCAAGGTCATGAAAGCTGAGGTTCACATGGTCCATTAGTCTTCTGAACTAATTGTTTCCATGTGTCTTTGATTTTCTTCACTCTCCCCTACATGGGGAAAGACCAATAATGCACTTTAATCCCATACATTTTTTATGGCTACTTCCAAAAGGAATCCAAGTGTTAATATGAAGGTAATCTGCAGACTTGTCTTTAGTCATATCTCTCAAGATCCTAGTGTTAGCCAAATGAGTAAGTCCAAAGAAAGACTTGTTTTCCCCAATGTCACCATGCTGGTCAGACTCTTTACATACCATTCCTCCCCTCACCCAAATCAACATGTGACCCCTAAATAGTGCAAGATTTCCCCTCCCTTTCCCTCTCATCTTTAGTAACCAGCAAAGTGGTTATTCCTTCCCTGAATAAACTTTCCTTAACTTTTTATAATACTGGGCTCATACGATATTTGTCCTTCTGTGATTGAGTTACTTCACTCAGCAGAATGTCCTCTAAATTCCTCCATGTTACAAAATGATTAGTGTATTCTTCATTATTCTTTAATGATTCACCCACCTACTCTAAGGAGATGCACCCCTTGAATCAAGCAGCCATGAGACACCAGAGGTGTAGCACTTATAGAGGGAAGGCTGGACAGACAGGAATGCATAGACAAGAGGGGCACAGGGAAGGGGTGGTCATGGGGAAGAGAGGGGAGGAGAGTTTCTTACAGTTGGAGATGGTAATCAGGACCATGAAACCAGATGTGCAAGAACTTTTGAATGTAAAACAACTTTGTTATGTAAATTTGCATCCAAAGCACAATTTAAAAGAAAAGAAAGGAAAAGGAACAAAGACCTGTTTTTGAGACAACTGAGACATAACGGAAGGTCAGCTCCCCCCCCCCCACAATTACATTACAATGTGTTTAGACAGATCGCTCATCTTTGGTATCATTACCAATAAATAAAAGGGTAAATAGGTAGGTCATAAAACAGCCCTTATCCAGGCAGGGTAATTACTCTTTGGATTAACTCAAAATCAACTGATTTGAAACTTTAATTACATCTGCAAATTCCTTTCAGCTTTACCATATTGCTTAACTTAATTATGGAAGTGACATCTATCATGTTCACAGTTTCCTACCTGTAGTCAAGGCCAAGAGATTATAAAAGGTTTGTATACCACAGGCTGGAATCTTGGGGAACATCTTAAGTATATTATGTAGTATGTAGGAAAAAAAATTATAATAAAATGCTTGTTGCTGATAATTAAATTTTGCCAGTTCAATAATTATTGTTTCAGAAATACTGGGGCACAGAGCCCTGCCCATGATACCAGAGTTATCACCAAGGTCATGTCACACATTGGCTCAAAAATCTCTGTGTCAGATATGTTCCTGGTGACAGATATAGTTTTGGGATTATTTGTAAAATACTGATTTAGGATTTTTATTACTTGTATTAGCATAGTGGCAAGACACTTGCCTGCTAACCAGACGGCTGGTGGTTCAAACCCACCAGCCACTCCTCGGAAGGAAGGTTGGGCAATCCTACTTCCGTAGTGATACTGCCTCGGAAACCCAAGGAGGGGTCGCTATGAGTCAGGGCCGACTCAACGGCACATAACAACAACAACAACAACATTACTTGTATTAGAAAAGTAGGAACAAACATTATTGATGCATTATGAGAACCTACATATTGGTGAAAGTTAGTCAATATAGCATACAAACTCAGAGCTTTAAAAAATTTTGAACTAAAAAAGTGAAAGTTATATTGTTAAATGGGGTGAATGTACCCAGAGGAGTATAGAAGAAATGAAATATTTTTAAATAATTTAATCTTCTAAGTAAAGATAAATTAAATTTCTGGGAGTTTAAATAATTTATAGGTAAATAATCCCAGAAGATGACAGGATAATTGTCAGAATATTTTCAATTAAAAAAAAAAAGAAAGAAAGTCTTGGTTTTCAGAGAAAGTAAAGTATGCATTTCATAAATAATGACCAATGACTTTGCCAATGTTTCATGAAAAATTCTATACCATTAAAAATGTAAGTCATAGGATTTCTTCCAATATTTCTTCTAATGATAAGTGATATCTCTCAAAAACAATTGTTTTTTTATCACCTGTTTATATTTTTATTTAAATATGTTAAAATCGATACAAACAGGTATTATCAGCAACTGTGGGCATTGTTCTATTTTCTTTGAGAGACTGTCTCTTCAGCATGGCAGCTACCTGCAGGCTACTTTTACAATTCTAACCATGAAAGTACTGAGGAATCTTGTTGTTGATACTGTGTGCCATCAAGTTAATTCTGACTTATGTTGTTGTTGTTATTGTTGTTATGTGCTATCAAGTTGGATCCAACTCATAGTGAGCCCTCCTTGGGTTTCCAAAGCAGTATCACTATGGAAATAGATTGCCCAATCTTCCTTCCCAGGAGTGGTGGTGGGTTTGAACCGCCAGCCTTCTGGTTAGCCGTCAAATGCCTTAGTCACTATGCTACCAGAGCTCCCAATTCTGACTTATAAAAAACCTAAATGATGGAGTAGAACAGCTCCATTGGATTTTCTAGACTTTAATCTTCATAATAGCAGAGCTCCAGGTCTTTTCTAATGAGGAGTGGATGGTGGTTTCAAACTGCTAACCTTTTAGTAAACATCTGAGGTCTTTAACCATTGTAACAACAGGGATCATTGGTAAGGAATTATAAATAAGCTTAAATTTGGAAAGGCTGGTGGTTCAAATCCACCAGTCACTCCTCGGAATGAAGGTTGAGCAATCTACTTCTGTAGTGTTACAGCCTCGGAAACCCAAGGAGGGGTTGCTATGAGTCAGGTTTGACTGGACGGCAGTGAGTTTTTGTATTTTTTTTCTGGTGGCATAACTGGGCTGAAAATAGATTACGTAGCTTGAGAACTCTAGAACAGGTTGATATTAGTGAAGGTGGAAAAGATTAAGTAGACACTATCTAAAAGTGAGTTTCCTACTATTCATGACCAAACAGCTAGACTGCATTAGCCATTTCCCATTCAGTTAGATGTGGAACAGTAACTGATTTCTAAGGAATGGAATGTGGACAGAAGGAGATATGCTATGTGAAGATATTGCTCATAAAAATTCCTGCACAGAATATGTCATGCTCTCATTCTTAAGCCACTAGCTGAATGAAGATTTCAGGGACTGAGGGAAATAACACATAGGGAAAGTACCTGAGTTTTTCTGAATGATTATATAGAGTTTTCCTGAAAAAAAATTTAAAAATATATTCAATTTGTTATAGCCACTATTGTTACATTTTCCATGTAACATTGAAATCACTATAAGAAATGGGGTACAAAGAGGTGAAATGTATTTAATGGTGAAATGATTGTCTGATTAACAAATGGTGCTGGCAAAACTGGCTATCCATTTGCAGAAAAATGAAACAACATCTCTACCTTACACTGTACACAAAAACTAACTCCAGATGGATCAAAGACTTCAGTGGGAAGCCTAAAACTATACAGTTCCACAATGAAAAACTAGGGACAAATTTAGGAGCCCTAATATATGGCAGAAATAGATTATTAAGCATAACCCAAAATGCCTAAGCAGCAATAGATAAACTAGATGAATGGAACCTTCTAAAAACTAAACTTTTATGTGCTTCCAAAGACTTCTCCAAAAGAGTCAAAAGAGAAACTACAGATTGAGAAAATATATTCAGCAGTGATCTATCTGACAAGGGACTTATTTCTAGAATTTATAGAAAATTCCAACCTCTCAACAACAAAAAGTCAAATAATCCAATTAAAAATGGGCAGAAGACATGAATAGACACTTCA
>NW_006921684.1:460265-465043 GCF_000298275.1 Orycteropus afer afer
AGGGGAGGGAACACTGTTAGATAGGTAGAGACAAGTATTGATTTGGGTGAAGAGAAGGGCAATGTACCAAATGTGAGTGATCAACACATTGGCATTGAGGGAGAGGAAGACATAGAGAGGTATATAGGAGGTACAGACAACAAAGATGAACCCTTTTGCACATACAGTACTGCATTGCAGTGAAAACAAACATTGATATATGGGTGGATAGATGGGTGGACAGGCTGTACTATTAGTTATATCAGTGCAGAGACAAGTGTGCCCATGACCATATATAAGGTTGGTAGACAATGTTTCTACAAGTATAATTGCATGTTTTGTAAGAATTCCCAGGTATAAAGTAGAGCTGACAAGGGAGAAGGTTGTATTCACTTATTGGTGACAGCCAGCTACCTAGAGGGAGCAAGCAGTTGGACCTGTGGGATCAGGAACATAGTCACAGGGGACATGACATCAAGCTTAATTGGCATCACATGCTACAAAAAACATTGTTTCACATCCTACTTTGGCGAGTAGTGACTGGGATCGTAAAAGCTCTCAAGTGGCCATCTAGATACAACAATGGATATCTTCTTGTCCAGGGCAAAGAAGAATGAAGAAAATGAAAGACGCATGGAAACAATTAGTCCAAGCAACTCTTACACCATGCAACCTCAACCTATATGACTATGAGACCAGAAGAACTAGATGGTGCCCGGCTATAATTATCAACCACTCAGAGGGGAACCTGTGTAAAAGTTCCTGGATAGAATGGGAGAGCAATGTAGAATAAAACTCAAAATCATTGAAAAAAAAAAAAAAATGGGGGGGTGGTAACCACTTTTGCTGGTATGATAGAGCCTGATGAAATCACTGAGACTATGGCCCCTAGCTTCCCTTCAGGTCTTGAATAAAACCGAGTCCCGTGGCTTCCAGCCAAGCAAAAGACAGGCATATGAGCTAACCATTTACATTAGGCAGATGCACTCCTTGAAGAGATTAATCATGGGAGAATAAAGGGGCTATGCATACACAGGGAGACAGCTAAGGTGGCAGGAGTGCATGGGAGGGAGGGAAGAGGGAAGTGGTAACTATGGGGAAGAAGTGGGAGGAGAGCTGTTGCATTGTGGGAAATTGCAGTCAATGTCATGGGACAAAGTGTGCATGTACTGCTGTATGGAGGGTGAATTTTCTCTATAAACTTTCACCCAAATCACAATAAAAATTGAAAAAAAAAGGAAGAAGAAATGGGGTACTGGCATGGATAGATAGATAGAAAGATATACTGATAGAGAGATGATAGATATAATATATGAGTACATATATAAACATATAGATGCATAGAAAGATAGATATATCCCTGCACATATACATACATGCAGAATAGATGATAGAGAAGTAAATAGATACATATATACAAACATACTTAGGTGATAGATAAAATGATGACTGCGCAACTAGAAAACCTCAATGCCCACTTTGTATGTATCTTTGTCATTGTTGCTCGAATTTGCTCCAACTCATAGTGACCCTATGTGCAACAGAAAGAAACATAGCCTAACCCCACGGCATCCTCACAATCTTTGATATACCTGCGGCCATTGTTGCAGCCACTGTGTCAATCCATCTCACTGAGGGTCTTCACCTTTTTCACTGACTCTACTTTATCAAGCATGTAATGTTCCTCCAGGGAATGGTACATTCTGACAACGTGACCAAAGTAGGTGAGATGAGATTTGGCCAATTTCACTTCAAATGAGAATTCTGGCTGCACTTCTCTCAGGACAGATCTGTTAGTTTTTCTGGCAGTCCTTGTTATTTTCAGAATTCTTCACCAACACCAGCATTCAAAGATATCAACTCTGCTTTGGTCTTCCTTATTCATTGTCTAGCTATCAGATGCCTATGAGACTACTGAAAATACCATGGCTTGGGTTAGGTGCACCTTAGTCTCCAAAGTGACATATTTGCTCTTCAACAGTTTAAAGAGGTCTTTTGCAGCATATTTTCTCAGTGCAATTATGATGTCTGATTTACTGACTGCTGCGTCTATGGGTGTTGATTATGGATCAAAGTACAATGAAATCCCTGACAACTTCAATCTTTTCTCCATTTATCATGATGTTGCTTATTGGTCCAGTTGTGAGGATTTTCATTGCTTTTATGTTGAGGTGTAATCCATACCGAACACGGTGGCCTTTGATCTTTATCAGAAAGTGCTTCAAGTCATCTTCACTTTCAGCAAGCAAGGTTGTGTCATCTGAATATCACAGATTGTTAATTGTTCTTCCTCAAATCCTGATGCCATGTTTTTCTTCATATAGCCCAGTTTCTCAGATTATTTGCTTTAGCATACAGATTGAATAAGTATGGTGAAAGGATACAGCTCTGACATACTTCCTCCCTTATTTTAAAACATGCAGTATCCCTTTGTTCTGTTCAAATGACTGTCTCTTGGTCTGTGTACAAGTTCCTCAGGAACACAATTAAGTGTTCTGGAATTTAGATTCTTTGCAATGTTATCCATACTTTGTTATGATTCACACAGTCAAATGCACCTTCATAGTCATTAAAACATAGGCAGACATCTTTCTGGCATTTTTTGCCTTCATCAAAGATCCTTCTGCCATCAGCACTGACATCCCTCATTCCGTATTGTCTTCTGAATCCAGCTTGCACTTCTGGAAGTTTCCTGTCAATATACTGTTGTGGCCTTTTTTGAATTATCTTCAGAAAGATTTTACTTGTGTGTGATGTTAATGATATTGCTCAATTATTTCCACATTCTTTAGGTCATCTTTCTTTGGAATTGGTGTAAATATCCATCTCTTCCAGTCTGTTGGCCAGTTAGCTGTCTTCCAATTTTCTTGGCATATAGTGCTTCCAGCACTGCATCCATTTGGTGAAACATCTCAATGAGTATTCCATGAATTCCTGGAGCCTTGCTTTCTTGCCAATTCCTTCAGTGCTATTTGGCCTTCTTCCTTCAATACCATTGGTTCTTGTCATATACTACCTCCTAAAATAGATGGACATTGACCAATTCTTTTGGTACAGTGAATCTGTATATTCCTTCTATCTTCTTTTGATGCATTGTTCAATATTTTTCCCATAAATCCTTCAATATTGCAACTTGAGGCTTTAATTTTTTTCTTCAGTTCGTTCAGCTTGAAAAATGCCAAACTTGTTCTTCACTTTTAGTTTTCTAACTCCATGTCTTTTCACATTTCATTATAGTACTCCACTTTGTCTTCTTGAGCTGTCTTTTGAAATTTGCTCTGTTCTTTTATTTCAGCATTTTTTTTTTCCATTCACTTTAGCTACTCTATGTTGAAGACCAAGTTTAAGAGTCTCTTCTATCATCCAATTTGGTCTTTTTTTTTCCTTTCCTGTCTTTTTAATAACCATCATCTTTCTTCATGGATGATGTTCTTGATTTCATCCCACTACTCATCCTACAGCTCACCTGGTCGTCAGTCATTGGTGTTCAGAATGTCAAATCTGTTCTTCAGATGATCTCTAAATACAGGAGGGTATATAATCAAGGTCATATTTTGGCTCTTTTGGGCCTTCTCTAATTTTCTTCAGCTTCAACTTGAACTTGAATATGAGTAAGTGATGGGCTGTTCGACATCAAATCCTGATTTTGTTTTGCTTGATGATATTAGGTTTCTCCAATGCCTCTTTCCACAGATATAGTTGATATGATTTCTGTGTATTCCATCTGGCGAACTCCATGTGCATAGCCACCATTTATGTTGTTGAAAAAAGGTAATTTGCAAAGAATAATTCATTGGTCTTTCAAAACTCTATCATGTGATCTCCAACATCATTTCTATCACCAAGCCCATATTTTCCAATAACCAATGATTCTTCTTTGTTTCTAGCTCTCACATTCCAATCACCAATAATTATCAACACATCTTGATTGCATGTTTTGTCAATATAAGACAACAGAAGTTAGTGTAAGGCACTAATTTCTTCATCTTTTGCTTTAGTGGTTGGTGCATAAATTTGAATAATAGTAGTATTAACTAGTCTTCTTTATAGGTGTATGAATATTATAATATCACTGTCAGTATTGTACTTCAGGATACATATTGAGATGTTCTTGAGATATATATATCCATAGAAGACAGAAGGTATCTCAGAAAAGATTGGTTCAAAGAACAATGGGAAATGCAAGGCAACATCAGGATAAAATCAAGAACTTCTCTCATCCCAGAAATGAAGGGCTTTGTAATGTAATCCCATTCTCTTTTCCAAATGATAGTGTTTATTGAGATTTTTGTTACTGTTGTTACTGATCCACAGGGAATTATAGAGAGCTTATCTTTTTATTTTTTTGATTTCTGGACTGCAGAATAATATCTAGACCTTATGATGATGAATTGTACATGATTGGAAAGTCAAGACTTTTAGTTGTTTAGAGTTCCTAGATAGTGCAAACAATTAAATGATTGGCTACTAACTGAAAAGTTGGTGGTTTTAATCTACTCAGAAGCTGCTTAAGAGAAAGACCTGATAATCCAATTCCAAAATATCACAGCCATTAAAAATCTTATAAAGCAAAGTTCTACTCTAAAACACATGGGTTTGCCATAAGCTGGAATCAACTGGATAACAACTGTTTTTTTGTTTTTCTTTTGTTTTCAGTGACTGGTTAGAATTTTTAGTTTACTCCCTTTGTGGAAACAGGCATGTTTATACATAAGACAGCAATTGAAGTTGATATTGTATAACCAGATGATGGAATGTGGTAGCCAATATATATATATTGGCTGGCTAAATATATATAT
>NW_006921684.1:465143-472197 GCF_000298275.1 Orycteropus afer afer
CCTTTCTGACAGATAATTACCTAATCTATATTATGTATTTGCAATGGATTCCATAACACTTAATTGTACTCATGAGGCACCTGTACATAGACTAAGAGGCTGTCATTCAAACAGAACAAGGGGACACTGCATGGTTAAAATCAAGAAAGGAGTGTGTCTAGGTTGTATCCTTTCATCATAGTTATTCACCAGCCACTCCTCAGAAGGAAGGTTGGGCAATCTACTTCTGGGAAACCCAAAGATGGGTCGCTATGAGTAGGGTCCAACTTGACGGCACATAACAACAACAACAACAACAACATTCAATCTATGTGCTGAGCAAATAATCAGAGAAGCTGGACTATGTGAAGAAGAACATAGCATCAGGATTGGAAGAAGAATCATCAACAACCTGTGATACACTGACAACACAACTTTGCTTGCTGAAAGTGAAGATGACTTGAGGTATTTACTGATGAAGATTGAAGGATACAGTCTGCAGTATGGATTATATCTCAGTATAAAGAAAACAAAAATCCTCACAACTGAACCTATAAGCAGTATCATGACAAATGGAGAGAAGATTGATGTCGACTTCACATTGCTTGGTTCTATAATGGATGCCAATGGAAACAGCAGTCAGAACATCAGACAATGTATAGCACTGGACAAGTTGGCTGCAAAGGACCTCTTTCAAGTGATATTTTATATTAAATGTCTCATATGCATGTGTTCTGGTTACCTAGTGTCACTCTGACAGGAATATGCCACAAATGCTTAACAAACAGGAGTTTATTCTCTTAGAGTTTGGAGGCTTTAAGTCCAAGTTGAAAGTGCCAGGCTCTCAGGGCTAGGTGAAAGTCCCTCAACCTTGGGAGCCAGCTCTGCCTCATTCTTCTGGCCACTGGAGCTAGAGGCATTTCTTCACTGAGACAGCTGCTGGCTGCTGAGGCTGACAAGTCCAAAGTTGACAAGTAAAAAGGCACAGTCCCAATGTTACCAAACTACATGGAAGGCCATTAATTTAAGTCCATTGTAAGTCCCAAGGTTGGCAGAGCATGGCAGGCTGCTGAACAATGACATGGCTACATGCAGGGTCCAAGCATGCCATAAGCTAGAGACTGTCCCCAAGGCTTCTCCTTATATACAGGAAACAGACCACACCCCAAAGGCAGCTATTCAGATGCTTGTGGTAGATCCCACCATGGAGTTCATTGTTAGTCTCATCATGGGGAATAACTACCACCAGCTGCCCAGCCACTCAACCAGGCCTAGCCAAGTTGACATACAAATTTAACGGCCACACCATATGAGAGTTGGACAATGAATAAGGAAGACCAAAGAAGAATTGGTGTTTTTGAGTTGTGGTGCTGGAAAAGAATGCTTAAAGTACCATGGACTACTAAAGGAACTAACAAATCTGTCCTGGAAGATGTGCAGCTGGAATGCTCCATAGAAACAAGAATGGCCAGACTTCATCTCACCTACTTTGGTCATGTTGTCAGAAGGGACCATTCCCTGGAGAAGGATGTCATGCTTGGTAAGGTGGAGGATCAATGAAAGAGGGAAAGGCCCTCAGTGAGATGGATTGACACAGTGGCTGCTGCACTGGGCTCAAGTATAGCAAGGATCATGGAACTGGTGTTGGACCAAGCATGTTTCATTCTGCTCTGCATAGTGTTACTATGAGTCATAGATGACTGGATGTCATCTAATAACAATAGTCAATGGAAAATAGTTAGAAGGGATGTGCACAACTTCTAGACATTACCAATTATAAATAAATAAATAAATAAACAAAAAACTTCCCATTGATTGCCCTTCCTGTTCTCTTTTCTTTCCTGATATTTGAATGGAGAAGATGCCAAGAATCTAAATGAGAGTATTAGTTTGACCAACCATCCTTTTTTTGCATGGAAGTAAGATAGTTCTCAAGAAATAAGACATTCAGTTGAAAAACAGAGAAGTCTTGAACCAACCAGGAAAGTTGGATTGCCCTAGCAAGTCATGTGGTGGAAAGAACTTAGGTACTAAAATATAACATGAAAGGGAACCCACAGACTAGAAAAATACACAAATAAATTTGGGAGGAAAATGAACTCTTGGGATTTGTTTCCTACAGCAAATATAACTCCAACTTTGCTAAGACTGCTGTACATTTCAAATACACAATTTTACCAATTCTTCTCAAACCTTTACCAGAAATAGAATAGGGAGTAATATTCCTTAATGAATTCTATCATATGAGCATTACCTGATTCCAAAGTCAGACAAATATATGACAGGAAAAAAAAAAAAAACTACAAACCAATATTCTATATATATCTAGTTGCAAAAATGTTCAACAAAAGACTAGCAAGCCAAATCAAGCAACATATAAAAAAAAGTGATTATACAGTATGACCAATTGTATTTATCCTAGAAAACAAGAATAGTTCTACATAATGGAAATCAATTTAGTAACCATATTAATAGAATGAAGGAAAACAACGACAACATATATTTATCTGAATCCATGCAGAATTTAAAAAAAAAACAAACAAAAAACACTGCCATCAAGTCAATTCTGACTCATAGTGACCCCATTTGGTTTGCAAGGCAGTGAATCATTACAGAAGTAGATTGCCTTTTCTTCCTTCCACCAAGCAGCTGGTGACTTTAAGACACTAACTTTCTGGTGAGTAGTCAAATGTCTTAGGCACTGCACCACCAGAGCTCCTTTTCATGCAGTATAAATATTGAAAATAAGCCAACACCCTTGATGATAACAACACTCAGCAAATAATTAATAAAGGCAAATTTCCTCAAAATGAAAAAAAAAAAAAAAAACAGCTAAATTCATGGTCATTGGTTAAAGACTAAAAGTTTTCCTTTTAAATTAGGAAAAAGAAAAGATGCCTATTTTCAACATTATACAGAAAGTTCTAGTCAGAGGAATTAGGCAAGAAAATGAAATTAAAGACTTTTAATTTGAGAAGGAAGAAGTAAAATGATAACTCTTTTAAGATGAAAAGGTATATTGATACTTTAAATCATATACAAACACACATAGACACTATTAACAAATAGTTAATGAATTCAGCAAAATTTAAGAATTTAAGATAAATTCACATAACTCAATTGTATTTCTACATATTACCCATACACAATTCAAAAAGGAAATTAGGAAAACAACTCCATGTGTAAGAACTTCAGAAAGAGTAAAATACTTAGGAATAAATCTAGTTAAGGAGTTGCAAATCTTGTATCCAAAAAACCACAAATGTGGGTGGGAAATTTTTATTGAAGACTTATATAGATGTAAAGAAATCTCATGTTAATGGATTGGAAGGTTTAATACTGTAAAGATGGCAATATGCCCTAAAGTGATTTAAAGAGTCAGTGCATTCCATATCAAAATCACAAAAATATTTTATCCAGAAATGAGAAAGCTAGTCCTACAATTTATATGGAATTTTAGGGAACTTTGAACAGGGAAACCATCCAGAAAAGAAAAGAAAAAAGTCAGAGGACTCACATTTCTCTATTTCAAAACTAAGTAGTTAGGTACTAATTAAAACAGTCTAGCACTGGCATAAAGACAGCCATACTAATCAATGGAATAGAATTTAGGAGCTGTAAATAAAACCATGTATTTATAGTTAACTGAATTTTACTAGGTTGTCAAGATCATTCAACAAATGGTGTTTGGACAACTGGATATTCACAAGCAAAAGAATGAAGTTGGATTCTTACCTCACATCACATATAGAAATTAACTCAAACTTGATCAAAGACCTAAATATAATAGCTAAAACTATGAAGCTTTTTGAAGGAAATGTAGAGATAAATATTTAGAACATCAGATAGGCAATTATGTCTTAGATATGACACCAAAAGCATAAGTAACTTAAAAAATAGGTAAATTGGAGTTAATTAAAATTAAAATCTTTTCACCATGAGAGGACACTAGCAAGAGAGTAAAACAGCAACCCACAAAATGTGATAAAACACTGTAAATAATATATTTAGTAAGAGTATAATATCCAAAACAAGAATCCCTACAACTCAACAACAATCTCAACAAAAATGACAAACAATCTAATTTAAAATGCAGGCAAAGAACTTAAATTGACATTTGTGCAAGGAAGATATACAAATGACCCATAAACAAATGAAATTATTTTCAACATAGGGAGATCCAGATCAAAGCCACAAAATTTCTAATCCATGCCCACTAGGATAGCTAAAATTTAAAAATTAAACAAACAGAAATAGAACATAAAAAGTGTTAAGGATGTGGAGAAATTGGAATCCTGTGCCTTGTGGGTGGGATTGTATAGAATCACACATCCATTTTGGAAACCATGTTGGTGAGTTTTCAGTAAGTTAAACATAGAATTACTATGACTATATTTTGTATTGTACGACTCTGCAATTCCATTCCTAAGCATTCCCCTAAAATAGGTGAAAACAAGTAGTGAATCAAAAACTTGTACACAAATATTCATAACAGCACTATTCAATAGTCAAGAGAAGGCATCAACCCAAATGCTCTTCTTTTGATGAGTAGATAAATAAAAATGGTATATTCATGCAACGGAAGATTACTCAGCCATAAAAAAAGAATGAAACACTGATACTTGCTATAATACGTATGAACCTTGAAAACATGTTAAGTCAAGGGAGACAGACAAAAAATGTCATATATGGTATAATTTCACTGATATGAAATATACAGAATAGGCAATTCTCTGAGACAGAAAGCAGATTAGTCATTGCCAGGTGTTGGGAGAAGGGGAATAAAGAGTGACTGCTTAAAGGGCACAGGATTTCCTTTTGAAGTGATGAAAAAATTTCCACATGACATAATGGTCATGATTGCAACACATTGTGAATGTACTATATGTCACTGAATTGTATACTTTAAAATGTTCAAGAAAGTGAATTATATGTTATGAGAATTTTACCACAATAATAAAAAAAATGATTTAATATTTAAAGAGAAAATATAGCTAACAATGAAATATTTTACAGGTGTTCCTGCAACATGGGATCCCATGGTATGCTTGTAAGCCATGATCAGATTCAGTACTGGACAACTGACAAAATCTAATTCACTTAAATTCCTTTTTCTTTCCTTGTCATCCTGTTATTGTGAACATGTAGTACCAACATCCAATATTTCTCTCAAAGTAATATTAATTAAGCTTTACTGCACCTTATGGAAATTTTGAACATCACTGTTAATCTTAGAAAAATGTTTAACCTGTTCAACAATTGTTTTCTTTCCTACAATCAGATGCAATTTATGTTACATATATGAAAGGTTTCATATACCAAATCATTACAAATCTTCCCTTACCATAATATATGGAATTCTTTGTTTATGGACATAGTCAAACTCACTTCTATATTCTAATTTATTTATTTAAAAATTAAATATATTTTGTCTTCATAGGTGCTTGTAATTTGAGGAATTAAGTTTAAATAGGCTTTCAAAGAGGACTGCCCGTCTAGCTTCAACTCCTTAAATAATGAGAAGATTGTGTGTGTGCGTTTCTGGTTGTGTGTGTGTGTGTGTGTGTGTAATGTTTTAAAAGAATTGTTTATTTAGGTAGCAGAGTCATTATCAGGATCAGTTCTTTAACTTACTCTTTAAATCCAGCCTTCCACAATAATTACATTGGGAAGGTCAGTCACCACTCTCACATATCCTCCTAAAATAGGACCAATGAAATAAACAAGTAGCCTATAATCAGATGAAAAGCTCTTAGCAGTTTTTGTTCTGACTCCAAAGAGAATTTAGTTTACTTATATTCAACTTACTATGCAATTATTCAGCATCTATAACACTAGTCCCAACCCTACTTCTCAATATTTAAGGAAAGAAAAGGAGCTCTGGTAGCATAGTGCCTAAGGAACTTGACTGCTAACCAGAAGGCTGGCAGTTCAAACCCACCAGCAACTCCTTGGAAGGAAGGTTGGGCAATCTACTTCCATAGTGATATTGCCTTGGAAACCCAAGAAGGGGTTGCTATAATCAGGTCTGCCTTGACAGTACATAACAACAACAAGGAAAGAAATTACAAATAAAAGTGAAATATATTTTTGATAGCTAGAATTTTTCATTCCATTCTAAATCTGTTTTCCTACACATTAACATTGATTATGTATTTCATATATTTATAGTATTTCACATTTACTTCCCACCCTTACTTTCTCTTTTTTCATTTCTATAACTTAGCTTCCACTTCTGGAATAATCTTCAATTGTTACCTATGTCTGACATTAATGTCAGTAATATTTTGCATAAAATCCATATGCCCCAAATACCTCCGAACCTCTCTGAATATCTCCCAGATAAGAAAAGCACCACCTCTAGGTTCTACCTTATAGACGAAAGAGATTGGAACACCAAGTCCAATCGAACTAGATTCTAAATAGCTCTGCAATGCATCATCAATCCTCTCTACTTTCTAGCACCACATCATATAAGGTTCATTATTTCTTCAAAATATTGCAACAACCTCCTAAGTGACATCTCTTAGTTATGGAAATATTGTTGGTCTTCCTTTGTTTTTGTTGTTGTTAAGTGCCGTCGAGTCGTTTCCGACTCATGGCGACCCCATGCACAGCAGAACGAAACACTGCCCGATCCGTGCCAGCCCCACAATCCCTGCTATACTTGAGCCCATCATCGCAGCCACCGTGTCAATCCATCTCATTGAAGGCCTCCCACTCTTTCATCGACCCTCCACCCTACCAAGCATGACATCCTTCTCCAGGGAATGGTCCCTTCTGACAACATGATCAAAATAAGTGAGATGAAGTATGGCCATTCTTGCTACCAAGGAGCATTCTGGCGGCACTTCCTCCAGGAAAGATCTGTTAGTTCTTTTAGCAGTCCATGGCACTTTCAATATTCTTTGCCAGCACCACAACTCAAAAGCATCAACTCTTCTTTTGTCCCCCTTATTCATTGTCCAGCTCTCACATGCATATGAGGCGACTAGAAATAACATGGCTTGTGTCAGGAGCACCTTAGTCCTCAAGGAGAGATCCTTGTTCCTCAGCACTTGAAACAGTTCCTTCG
>NW_006921684.1:475872-481964 GCF_000298275.1 Orycteropus afer afer
TTCTGGCCTGCTGCTTTTGGCATCCCTGAGTTGTCTCTCCTCACCTGTAACCCTGGGGCTCCTTATCAACACTCAAATGTATGACAAATTTGATAATGCTGCTTTTCTGTCACAAATACTTTAATGGATTACCAAAGACTCTATGAATTTCAAATCATTTCACACGGCATTGATTCTTCAGAGTCTACACATCCAAACACTCGTACAACTAAAGAGGAAGCACAATAAATTTTGGGCTTCCTGAGTTTTTGAGGTAACATATTTTTATCTGGACATGCTATTCTAGCCCATTTACCAAATACTAGTTTTGAGTTGGGCACAGACAAAGAGAAGGCACTGAACAGATCCAGGATATTGTGCAAGCTATTTTTGTAATTCCATCCATATGATCCAGCAAATTCAATGGTGCTTTAAATGTCAGTAGCAGAAAGCAATGCTGTTTGGAGTCTTAGGCAGTCTCTTATAGGTGAATCACAATTAAGACCCTTAGAATTTTTGAGCAAAGTCCTGCTATCCTCTGCAGATAACTATTATCTTTATAATAAACTGCTTTTGGCTTCTTACTGGGCATTAGTACAGATGGAACGCTTAACCATGAGCTACTACATTATTACATAAACTGCACTGCTCGTCGTGAACTGGGTGTTGTACAGCTTTCAAGCCATAAACTTGGGCATGCAGAGCAACATTAAATCATCAAATGGAAGTGGTATATACAAGAGGAGGCTCCAGCAGGCCCTGCAGGCACAAGTAAGTTACAGGAGGAAATGGTCTAAAAGCCCTGATGCACACTCTTGCTACATTGCTTTCTTTCTCCAGTGCAAACCTATAATCTCTTGGGGAGCTCTTATGATCAGTTGATTAAGGAAGTGAAAACTAAGACATGATTTACAGATGATGCTACACGATATGCAGACACCACTCAGAAGAGAACAGCTGTATCACTGCAGCCGCTTTCTGCAGCCTCTGCTCACTGGGTGTATTTCCCTTCACCGTCCTAAAGGACTGCGAAGGGAAATACTCCCAGTGAGCAGAACTTCCAACATTGCACCTGATTGTTCATTTTGTTTGGAAGAAGAAAAGACAAGATTCTTGATTATGTACTGATTCATGGTCTGTGGTCAATAGTTTGGCTGGATGGAACATGATTGGAAAATTAGTGATAAGGAGTTCTGGAGAAGAAATTCATGGATAAACCTCTTTCAGTTGGGAAAATACATGAAGATATTTGTGTCTTATGTGAATGTTCACCAAAGTGTGACCTTAGCCAACAGAAGAAGATTTTAATAAACCAGTGGACAAGATCACCTATTCTATGAATAACTGTCAGCCACTTTCCCCAGGTACTCCTGTCATTGCCCATTTGACTCATATACAAAGTGGACACAGTTGCTAGGATTGTTGTTATGCATGGGTTCAACAATATCCATTTGCATTCACTGAGGGGAACTGTTGACAGCCACAGCTCTGCCAGCAAACCATGTGATCAGCCAGATCTATTACATTAGACTGCTTTCATCATTATGGGCAATATTTTTCTCTTACTGAAATAGACACTTTCTCTGCGAACAGATTTGCCTTCTTTCCACACTATACTTCTTCCAAAACTACCATCCATGTACTTACAGCATGTTTTAGGTTTTGCAGGGCATACAATATCTGTTGCAACTACTAAACTCAGCTCTGGAACTGCAAAAGAAATCATAGAAATACTTAAATGAATGAGCATTACTATATTCTAATAAAACTATTAGAAAAAAAAAACAACTCACTGCCATCTAGTTGATTCTGACTCATAGCAACCCACTTTGGGTTTCTAGATCAGTAATCTTTATGGAAGTAGATTGCTCAGTCTTCCTTCCATGGAGTGGCTGGTGAGTTCAAACCACCAACCATCTGGTTAACAGTCAAATACATTAGAAAAATGAAATTTTAATTTCACATAATCTTATGTGTCAGAAAATAGTATTTAACTTTCAATTTTTGTCAATCATCTAAAAATGTAGAAGTTCTTATTACATGAATTGAATAAAACAGGTGATACCCTGGGTTTGACCCATGGACTACAGTTTGTCAACTGCTGATTTACACAAAAGTGCTCAGTCTATACAAATTTTTTATGTTTAGTTTTCCTCCTAGAGGTTTCTGGGTTGGTGAAAACTTATAATTTATTCTAAATTTTCATTCAATCACCAATAACTAACCTGTTGTATCTCTTTGTATTTCATATATAGATATTCTTCTCTGAGGCAGGGATAGGTGTTGTTGTTGTTGTTAGGTGCCGTCAAGTCATCTACGACTCATAGAGACCCTATGCATAGCAGAACAAAACTGCCCAGTCTTGTGCTGGCCTCACAGTCCTTGCTATACATGAGTCCATCATTGCAGCCATTCTATATATCCATCTCATTGAGGACCTTTCCCTTCTTCATTGACCCTTCTCTTTACCAAGCATGATATCCTTCCCCAGGGAATGATTCCTTTTGACAAGGTGACCAAAGTAGATGAGATGAAATCTGGCTATTCTCACTTTCAAGGAGCATTCAGGCTGCGCTTCATCCAGGACAGATTTGTTAGTCCTTTTAGCAGACCATGGCACTCTTAGCATTCTTCTCCAATACCACAACTCAAAAGCACCAACTCTTCTTTCATCTTCCTTATTAATTGTCCAGCACTCACATGCTTAAGAGGTGATTAAAAATACCATGGCTTCGGTTAGGCACACCTTAGTTTTCAAGGAGACATCTTTGCTCTTCATCCCTTGAAAGAGGTCTTTTGCAGACAATTTGCCCAATGCAATATGTTGTCTGATGTTTCAACTGCTGTTTCTATTGGTGTTGATTGTAGAAGCAAGTGGTATGTTTATCACAGGTTGTTATAATCAACTTCTCAGATTGGTATCGAAGGAAGATGTTGAGGCTGCACTAAAGGAATTGGTTAAGAACAAGGCTCCAGGAAATGATGAAAAACCCATTGAGATGTTTCAGCAAACAGATGCCCCACTGGAGGCACTCACTTGGTTATGCCAAATGGTTTGGAAAGCAGCTACCTGGCCAACTGACTGGAAGAGATCTATATTTGTACCCATTCCAAAGAAAGGTGATACACAGAATGTGGAAATTATCAAACAATATTACTAATATCACATGCAAGCAAAACATTACTGAAGAAAATTTGAAAATGGTTGCAGCAGTAGATTGACAGAGAGCTTCCAGAAATGCAAGCTGGATTCAGAAGAGGACATGGAAAGAAGGATATCATTGCTGATGTCAGATGGATCTTAGCTGAAAGCAAAGAATACCAGAAAGATGTTTACTTATGTTTTATTGAATATGCAAAAGCATTCAATTGTGTGGATTGTAAGAAACTGTGGATAACACTGAGAAGAATGAGAATTCTAGAACACTTGATTGTACTTGTGAGGAACCTATACATAGATCAGGAGGGCTCCTTTGCAGTTTAACAAGCATTCATTCTTAGGAAGTATTCATTCTTATTATTATATATTAAAAGGTCCTTTATATAAATGAAAGTGTGGGAAGACCCGCTGCCATCCAGTCGATTCTGACTCACAGTGACCCTATAAGACAGAGTAGAACTGCCTCATAGGGTTTCCAGGGCTGTAAATCTTTATAGAAGCAGACTGCCTTATCTTTCTCCTGAGAAGCAACTGTTGTGCTCAAACCACCAAACTTTTGGTTAGCAGCCTAATGTTTTAATCTCAGTGCCACCAGAACGCCATAGGAAAATTAATGATGTTAAAAAATCAACCACAAAAACTTTAGTCTGCAAATTCTAAAACAAATAACTATATGTTGTCGCTCTTCTTAGATGCAGTCGATTTGTTTCTGACTTATAGTGACCCTATGCACAATAGAACAGAACACTGCCTGGTCCTGTGCCAGCTCCATGATCCTTGCTATACTTGAGCCCATCATCACAGCCACTGTGTCAATTCATCTCGTTAAGGACCTTCCCCTCTTTTGTGAACCCTCCACCTTACCAAGCATGACATCTTTTTCAGGGAATGGTTCCTTCTGACAACATGACCAAAGTAGGTGAGACGAAGTCTGGCCATTCTCGTCTCCAAGGAACATTCAGCTGCACTCCCTCCAGGACAGACCTGTTAGTTCTTTCAGCAAGCCATGGTACTTTCAGCATTCTTTGCCAGCACCACAACTCAAAAACATTAATTCTTCTCCAGTCTTCCTTATTCGTTGTCCAGCTCTCACATATGAGGCAATTGAAAATATTATGGTTTGTGTCAGGCACACCTTATTTCTCAAGGAGACATCCTTGCTCCTCAGCACTTGAAGGAGGTCCCTTGCAACCAACTTGCCCAGTGCTATACGTCATCTAATGTCCTGACTGCTGCTTCCATTGGCATTGATTGTAGAACCACGCAATGAAAAGTCTTTGACAACTTCAAACTTTTCTACATTTATCATGATGCTTCTTATAGGTACAGTTGTGAGGATTTTTGTTTCCTTCATATTGAGATGTAATCCATACTGCAGACTGAATTCTTCAATATTCATCAGTAACTGCTTCAAGTCATTCTCACTTTCAGCAAGCAAAGTTGTGTCATCAGCATATGGCAGGTTGTTAATTATTCTTCCTCCAATCTTGAGGGCACGTCCTTCTTCATATAGTCCAATTTCTTGGATTATTTGCTCGGCATTCAGATTGAATAAGTATGGAGAAAGGATACAACCCTGACACACTCCCTTCTTGATTTTAAACCATGCAGTTTCCACTTGTTCTGTTAAAACAACAGCCTCCTGGTCAATGTACAGGGTCCTCATGAGCACAATCAAGTGTTCTGGAATTACCATTCTTTTCAATGTCACCCACAATTTATTATGATCTACAAAACCAAATGCCTTTGCATAGTCAATAAAACACAAGTAAACATCTTTCTGGTATTCTTTGCTTTGAGCCAGGATTCATCTGACAGCAGCTATCCCTTGTTCTACATCCTCTTCTGAATCCAGATTGCACCTCTGAAAGTTCTCTGTCAATATACTGCTGCAACCGTTTTTGAATCATCTACAGTATGATCTTACTTGTGTGTGGTATAAATGATCTTGTTCATTGTTCAAAAATTTCCACATTCTGTGGGAACATCTTTCTTTGGAATGGGTAAAATATGGATCTCTTCCAGTAAGTTGGCCAGGTCACTGTTTTCCAAATCTCTTGGCATAACCAAGTGAGTGCCTCTAGTGGGGCATTTGTTTATTGAAACATCTCATTGGGTATTCTGTCAATTCCTGGAGCCTTGTTCTTTGCCAATTCCTTCAGTGCAGCTTCAAATTCTTCCTTCAGTACCATTGGTTCTTGATCATGTGGCACCTCCTGAAATGGATGAAGATCGACCAGTTCTTTTTGGTATAGTGACTCTGTGATTCCTTCCATCTTCTTTTGATGTTTCCTGCATCATTCATTATTTTGCCCATAGAATCTTTCAATACTGCAACTCGAGGCTTATTTTTTTTCCTCAGTTCTTTCCACTTGAGAAATGCTGAGTGTGTTCTTTCCTTTTGGTTTTCTAATGTCTTTGCACATTTCATTATAGTAATTGGCTTTGTCTGCTCAAGCTGCTCTTTGAAATATTCTGTTCAGCTCTTTTATCTCGTCATTTCTTCCATTTGCTTTAGCTACTGTCTGCTCAAGGGAAAGTTTCATCCATTTTAGGTCTTTTCCTCTTTCTTTGTCATTTTAGTGACCTCTTGCTTTCTTCATGGATGATGTTCTTGATGTCATCCCACAATTCTTCTGGTTTTCAGTCATTGGTGTTAAATGCATCAAATCTATTCTTTAGATGATCTCTAAATTCAAGAGGGGGGTAAAACCCAGGAAGCCAAAGAGAAGAGCAATCAACCAAAGGGATTAGGTGAGGAGGGGAAACTCAGGGACAGCCAAAGAAGCAGGCCAGAAGAGCAGGAGAAAGGGGATTAGAAGACAGGAAGCCAGACAGAGGAACAGTCAGCCACAGGGATCCAGGTGGGGGGGATACGAGAAGTCTCCAACAGCAGGACAAACTTGTCTGTCGGTTTGTCCTACTGTGGTGACATGTAGACGTGAGTTTTGAG
>NW_006921684.1:483954-492393 GCF_000298275.1 Orycteropus afer afer
CATGTTGTCAGAAGGGACCATTCCCTGGAGAAGGATGTCATGCTTGGTAGGGTGGAAGGTCGACGAAAGAGGGGGAGACCTTCAAGGAGATGGATTGATATGGTGGCTGCGATGATGCGCTCAAGTATAGCAGGGATTGTGGGGCTGGCACGGGATCGGGCAGTGTTTTGTTCTGCTGTGCATGGGGTTGCTATGAGTCAGAAACGACTCGACGGCACTTAACAACAACAACAACAAATTTAGGAGGAATATATTCAAGATCATATTTTGGCTCTCTTGGACTTGTTTTAACTGTCTAACTTCAAGTTGAACTTGCTTATGAGAAGTTAATGGTCTGTTCTACAATTAGCTCCTGGCCTGACTTTGGCTGAATATATTGAGCTTTTCCATCGCTCTCACAACAAATGTAGTCAATCTGATTCCTATATATTCCGTCTGGCAAAGTCCATGTGCATAGCTGCCATTTGTGTTATTGAAAAAAGGTATCTGCAATAAATAAGTCATTGGACTTACAAAATTCTATCATGCGATCTCTAGCATCTTTTCTGTCACCAAGGCCAAATTTTCCAACTACCAGTGATTCTTCTTTATTTCCAACTTTTCCAGTAACCAATGATAATTAACACATCCTAATTGCATGTTCAGTCAATTTCAGACTGCAGAAGCTGATAAAAATCTTTAATTCCTCATCTTTGATTTTGATGGTTGGTGCATAAATTTGAATAATAGTGGTATTAATTGATCTTCCTTGTAGGCATACGGATGTTATCCTATCATTGACAGCATTATTCTTCAGGACATATCTTGAAACATCCTTTGTGATGATAAATGCCATGCCATTCCTCTTCAAATTGTGATTCCTGGCATAGTAGACCACATGGTGGTCTGATTAAAAATGGCCAAAACCAGTCCATTTCACCTCATTAAAGCTAGGATATCAATCTTTATGCATTCCATTTCATTTTTTCACAACTTCCAATTTTCCTAGATTCATGCTTTGCACATTCCATGTTCCAATTTTTAATGGATGTTTGCAGGTTTTCTCCTCAATTTGAGTGGTGCAATGTCAGCAAATGGAAGTCTCAAAAGCTTTACCTTATCCATATTATTAAGGTTGGTTCTACTCTGATGATGTGCTCTTTCCTGGTCCTATTTTGAGAGCTTACTGACCTAAGTGGCTTATCCTCTTGAGCTGTATCAGATAATGTCTCCAGGCTATTCATAAAGTTGAGTAGTAATGTATCAGACAGCATTTCTCTGCTATTCATAAGGTTTCCCCTGGCCAATTCTTTGAGAAGTGGATGACCTCCTCTTTCTTCCTAGTCTGTCTCAGACTGTAAGCTGTTGAAACCTGTGCACCATGTACAACCCTACTGGGTTTGAGACACAGGTGGCACAGCCTCAAGCCTCACAGCAACATGCCACCACAGTGAGACAAACTGATAGACAAGTTTGTCTCCCTTAGCTGTTCAAAACCTCTTCATCCTCCCCACCCTGTCCTTAAATAGATCCCTGCCTCTTTCCTGCTGCTTAGGAGGGATGTGGCCTGGGTCCCCAGCCTTACCTGGATCCCTGCTTCTGCTTCCTTGCTCTGTCCTGGTCCCCGCCCCTGGTTGTTTCTCTGCTTTCCCACTGCTTATATATGGATTAATAATTGCATGTGGATTAGGAAATCCTAATTCATGTCAATCTTTCTTACCCACTAAATCTTTGCAGCCTTTTCTCTATTGTAGAAAAAAAAAAGAAAACCATATTTACAGACTTGTAGAAAAATATTTATGTATGCATGCATTTCATCCTCTTCTGATGCCCATGTTATTTCATCATCTTAGGAAGTAAGCTTCCAAACCCAAAACCAAACCCACTGGCATTGAGTCGTTGACTACTTTGTCTTATAAAACAAAGTAGAACGGGCAGAGTTTCCAAGGCTGTAAATCTTTACTGAAGCAGACTGTCTCATCTTTCTCTAAGTGGGTAGTGCGTTTGAATCATTGACATTTTGTTTAGCACCCGTATGCTAAAGTTAGCTAACTCTTGTGAAAAATATCATATACTCAGCTCTTAAATATGTTGTAAATAGTGATCAGTTCAAGAAATGAACAAGCTACTATGATTTTTTCCACACATCCAACGTCTTTCCCAGGTGACAGTGTACTTCAAAACCCAGAAGGAACTGAATTCTTTGTCAATTACAGGTTTTCCATAATTCAGATGTCATATATGTGAGGACACATGTAGCACATTATTTCTTTTATAACTATAGATCAGCTGAGTTTCTATCTTTCACAAAAGGTGGTAAAGTTGTTTCTGTATTCTGTAAGTATTAATTGAGCAACCTAATCCTATGCAGACTATGTTAGTAATAGGACTACAAGGTCTTCAAATGACTTCAAGGAGCTTATATGCCAGTTGAGAAGATATAACTCTTAAAAGATGTATTTTTCACAGAAAAATCTCAAATAATTTACATAGATCCACACCCTTAAAGTAGTAAAATTCCCTATCCCTCAAGCGTGAGCTACACTTAGTGCCTTGCTTTAAACAGTGTTGTATAGAAAATATAGAAAGGAGGGGGTAAATGAAAGTAACTTTACATTGTAGAACTTTGATAAACACTTCCTTAGCCAGGTGATCAGGGTTAACATCATCAGTGATAAATGATCTTAATAGCATGTATCCTTGATATGATAGGTGAGACTAATACTTTACCTCTGTGGTCTTCCTTTGCAAAAAACAGTCAGTCTTTCCATGGAAAAAAACAACAGAAAATTTCAATAGAGGAGTGTTCTACAAAATACCTAACAAGCACTCCTTGAAATTGTCAAGATAATAACCTAATAAGAAAATCTGACAAACTGTCACAGCCAAGAAGGGACTCAGGGAACATGATAACTAAATGTAATGTGACATCCTGGAAGAGATCCTGGAAAAGAAAAAGCCATCATATATATACTAATCAAATCTG
Organism: Orycteropus afer afer; assembly: GCF_000298275.1. NCBI lineage: Eukaryota > Metazoa > Chordata > Mammalia > Tubulidentata > Orycteropodidae > Orycteropus > Orycteropus afer. Next base: position 486,920 of record NW_006921684.1, read on the forward strand.
AAATATGTATGGACTTTAATTAATTTTAATGTACTGATTGGGTTTTTTAATTGAAACTAAAGTATGATAATAAGATAAAATATTAACAATAGGGGGAACTGGGTGAGAAATGTATGGGAACTCTACTATTTTTGCAGCTTTTCTGTGAATTTAAAATTATTTTAATATAAAAAATATTAAATTATTTTAAAAATTTAAATCTAAGAATCAGATAAGAGGCATAAAAATATAAGAGGTCATATATATAGTAAAAATATTTTTTAAAAAATTATGCTACTACTCACTGCTGTGGTGTTGGGTCCAACTCATAGCAACCCCTCCTTGGGTTTCTGAGGCAGTATATCTATGGAAGTAGATTGCCCAACCTTCGTTCTGGGGAGTGACTGGTAGGTTTGAACCACTAGCCTTCTGGTTAGCAGCCAAATGCCTTACGCACTGTGCCACCAGAGCATAGGGAACCTTAAAAACCCAGAAACAGTGGATGTATTTTTGACTATTTGGGAAATGTCTTTCAAATTATCTGCATGCAAAATTGTAGTGTTATATTATTTTTCATAAAAGTAACACAGAAATAAAAATAAATGCCATACAGGTGTATCCTGAAACACAATTTTATTTAAATTTTTATGCTCTGGGACAATTAAAGAAAACTTAAGAATATAAGAGGAAACAGTATACACGCATTCTGCCTCTATCAGTAGCAATACTACTTATTTGTTTTTGGACACTTTTTAAAGAGAAGTATGGAAAAAATTCTGTTTTAAACCATGTGATTCTATCATTTCCTATCTCGAGATAGTCAGATGATGATTCCTATTAGACAAAATGGTTTTCTTATTATGCAATAAGTCAAGTCATTTAATAATCAGACTATCAAAATTAACATCCTCATGGTGTGGATAGATATTTAATGGCTGGTCCCACCACCCATCTGTCAGTTTGTCCTATTGTGATGGCTTGCATATTGCTATACTGGAAGCTAAGCTCTGGTAACATAGTGCCTAAGGCATTTGACTGCTAACCAGAAGGTTGGCGGTTCAAACCCACCAGCCTCTCCTCGGCAGGAAGGTTGGACAATCTACTTTTGTAGTGATACCACCTCGGAAGCCCAAAGAGGGTTCTCTATGAGTCCAGGCTGACTTGACGGCACATAACACCAACAAGCCAGCAGTATTTCAAATACCAACTAGGCCACCCATGGTGGACAGGTTTCAGTAGAGTGTTCACACTAAGACAGACCAAGAAGAAAGGCCTATTAATCTACTTCCAAAAAATTAGCCAAAGAAAAGAGAATATTGTCCATTATATAGCTGTAGGGTGAGCCCTTTACGTGGAAAATTCTCAAAATACACAATGGCTATTGGAGTTGAACACAAAATGATCATAAAGATGGCACAAGCCCTAGCATAGTTTCATTCTGTTGCACAAGGGATTGCCATGGGTTAAAGTGGACTTGACAATAACAAACTAAAACAATAACAATAGCTTGTTAAAGTTATAAGCTCAGATCCTGTTAAAAATCATTTTAAAATATTTTGTTGGACATTTAACTTTTATTGCAGGCAAATCGTTTTGTTGAGTCTTCTGACTCTCAAAAATTATTAAATATATTTGCTAAAATTGTCTTTAATATTGTCCATTTTTATTATCTTCAATAGTTTTAAACAATAAACAGCTCTTTCATTTATGGCACTACAGTAAATTTCAGTTACCATTTGAGTTGGGGAGCTATTTAAAGGCAGTTCACAACAACATCCACTGTGAAATTTGTGACATACCTTTCCAGTCTTTATTTCCCACTACTGTTCTGATTGTAGTACTTGCTTCTGCATCTCCACTTATTTTGACATTCATAGTAGTATAGCTGTTCTAAATTTAAAAAATTGGCCATATAAATCTTTAAACTAGAAAAATAGCTTGTTGTTGTTGTTATGTGCCGTCGAGTCGGCCCCGACTCATAGCGACCCCTCCTTGGGTTTCTGAGGCAGTATCACTACGGAAGTAGGATTGCCCAACCTTCCTTCCGAGGAGTGGCTGGTGGGTTTGAACCGCCAGCAGTCTGGTTAGCAGGCAAGTGTCTTAGCCACTATGCTACCAGAGCTCCCATGTTATATTATAATAAAATAACCAAAAAACAAACCAAACTCACTACCATTGAGTCAACTCTAGAAGTAGATTATGGAAGTAGACTGTCACATTTTCCTTTGACAGAGCAGCGGGTGGGTTTGAACCACGAACCTTCTGTTTAGCAGTCAAATGCCTTAACACACAAATAACACTACACCACCAGAGCTCCTTAATAAAATAAAAAATATTTCAATTTGATGAGCAATTTTGGTGGCACAAACGGTTAAGTGATCAACTGCTAGCCAAAAGTTTGGCTATTCAAACCCCCCAGAGGTACCCGGAAGACAGGCCTGGCAATCTGCTTCTTAAAGGTCACAGCCTTGAAAACCCTATGGAGCAGTTCCACTGTGCACACAGGGGGTCATCATGAGTCAGAACTGACAGCAACTGAAAACAACATGGCATATGCTACCTGTGTGATAGGCTGGATTCCAATAAAATGTTATCGACACACACATAATTTTAATTTGCCTCAAAATCTTCTTCTGCTTTGTTTCAACCATTTAAAATGTAAAAACGTTATTTGCTGATGGGTTGTATAATAACAGGATACAGCCAAGATTTGGATCCTGGGTTGTAGTTTACTTGCTGCTGGTCTACTTATTAACCTTATTTTGCCATTTCATTGTTTTCATTAGCATAGCATTACTATCCCAAGAGATATTTATAGAGGAAGATAAAAGTTGAAAATAATTTTATTCTCTTTCCAGAAACTTTTGGAATAAACCAAAGTCCATCAACTGTTCAATAGACCCTTCAACTTTTATGAAAGTTTACTCTCTAAGATTTTTTGAACTCCTACCCTCACATTCCTCTCTTTACTGTTGTAAAGGAGAAAAAAATCCTATTGCCAAAAGAAGTGATCTTTTCCTCTTTTCTTAGAGCAAATCCTTGAAAACCCATTAATTGTAAATTCTTCTTCTGTCCTTTTGATATATATTATATATGTAAATCTTTTTAAAAACTAGATTAGACACTTACAAGTATTAAAGCCCAGAGGTTTGTTTTTTTTTAAAGGCCTGGGAACCATCTCTTTGAAATGTAAACATCAAGGTAGATAGTGCTTCTATTTCTCTGTCACCATGGGAGTTAATCTAGGCAACTTGTTCCAAGCTTGTCATAAATACAGAAGTTTTTATTTTTTCCTTTGGATGAAAGCAATCGGCTAACATAGATAGCCACCCCAATTACCAGGTAAACTCAGAAAGAATCATGAAAGAATGTACAGCAAACAGGAGTATAAAGTCCCTTTATACAGAGACAAGTTGTTTATTTTGAAAACAAAAATTATAATGGATTGAATCTCCCTTGTTATATAAAAGATATTTCTTTCCAATCTCATTAATTTATTGCCTGTGATGCTCATCACAGTCCCGTTCCTTGCTTTTTCTATAACAAAATACAGTTTTCTTCCTTTTCTACATTTATGGAAAGGATTTAATGGGTTGGCCAAAGATTTTATTTTCCTTTTTACTCTAACATTGTATCCATCCATCTAAACTATTAGGTTATGAATCATGCCAAACATTTATCAAATAACCTCTCTGTTTCTGATGAAAGGTCAGAATTAAACAAAACCTCAAAGTCTCACTAACCATCACTGGTTTTGCCATTCACCCTCAGAGATGCTTCTATAACAGATCCTGGCTTGTTACCATTCTCCCTTACTAAGGTAAGCAACCAACTCAGTGTCCTTAATCAACAGATTGTTCTGGTAATATTTGGGAAGCAAGACTTTGAACTTCCTCCCTTTCTTAATTTTTTTTTTTTTTTTTAACAGCTTTATTGAGCTATATTTGATATGCTGTTATGGATTCAACTATGCCTCTAAAATGTTATGGTGAAGTTTTAACCTTATACCTGTAAATATAGCCTTGTTTGAAATGGGGGTTTCCTTTTATTATGTAAAAGAGGCCATACCAGAATAGGGTGGATCTTAAACCTCCTCACTTCTGTTGTTGTTGTGGTTGGTGGTTGCTATCAGTTGATTTTCAACTCATACTGACCCCATGTGGTAGAGTATAATTTCACCATTGGGTTTTCTAGGCTTTAATCTTTATGGGAACAGATTGCCAGATTGTTCTACTGCAGAGTTGCTGGGTTTTTTTAAAGTGTTAACCTTTTGGTTAGCATCTGAGTATGCTGTATGACCAAGGTTAGTTACTTCAGAGAGATGTCTTATGAAAAGAGCAGAATAGACACTGACACACACACAGAAGGAATACAGATGCCCATGAACACCGAGAAATTCCAAGTATCACCAAGGAATGCACAGGGACTCCCAGATTATCAGCAAAAAAAAAAAAAAAAAAGGTTCTCTTCTAAAGCTGATGAACTGATTTGAACTCTTGCCCTCTAACCTAGGAGACAATAAATTCTTGTTCTTTAAAACCACTGATTTGTGGTATTTTGTTTTGTTTTGTTTTGTTATGGCAGCACTGGGTAAAGGTAATGGATTGAATTATGTCCCCCACAAGTTGTATGGAAGTAAACTCGCCATCATTGACTTGGATCAGACTCATAGTGACCCCTCCATGGGTTTCCAAGGCGTTATCACTACAGAAGAAGATTGCCCAATCTTCTTTCCAAAGAGTGGCTGGTGGGTTTGAACCTCCAGTCTTCTGGTTAGCAGTCAAATGCCTTAGGCACTCTGCTACCAATCCTATATCTGTGGACGTAATGTAAAGTCATAAACTTTGATAATTAACCTAATGTTATGTTAATGAGATCATACTGCTGTAGGATGTGTTTTAAATTATTCACTTCTGAACTATAAAGAAATGAGATTAGACATCAAAACAAGCACATACTGGAAAAGACAGATGTCATGTGAGAATTGCCAAGAAACTCAAGAACCAAGGAACAATGGGACTGCTGACAATGAAGACATCAACACATCCAAGACAGTGATTTGGACTTTTAGCCTTGAGAACTGTAAGAAGTTTTATTTTTTTTTTTTCTTCTTCTTTAAAGCTAAACACTTGTGGATCTGTGCTACAAGAACACTAAGTAACTAAGACAGAATTTGATACAAGAGAGTTATGATGCTGCTCTAACAAATATGCAAAGTGTGGAAAGCATTTTTAGATAGCGAGTAGAAGCTGGAGGAATTTTGATATAAGAACCTAGAATGCCTTGAAGAGACCGCTGGTAAAATTGTGAAAATTAAGTGTAATTTTCACGAAGGTTCAGAAAGTATAGAGAAATATGTGGAAAGCTTCTATTGTTATGAATAGAATGCTGTTAGAAATGTAGAAGTTAAATGTGCTTCTGGTGATTCTTTATAAGAAAATAACAAACATATTATTGAACAGTGGAAGAAAGTGCATCTTTGTTACAAAGTGGCA
>NW_006921684.1:494513-495621 GCF_000298275.1 Orycteropus afer afer
AAAAAATAAAAAATAAAAAAACTAATGCAGTGTGCCCTGGAAGTGACACCAGGGGAGGGGCTATACAACTAGTCACTAAAGAGATTAGCTCTGTGACTGATAGAACTAACAAAGAGCCTCGGCAGAAATCTGATCACATTAACCTGAAAGGGAATGATCCAGGATTAAATGAACGAAAGTTGTTTGCTTCCTGGAAATCTACAGGTAGGAATGGGCCATTTCAGATTAAGTCAGTCCCGTTAGGGAAAGGGATGCAGCACTCTGTTTTTGTTGTGTGCTTCTCCTCTTAGGCACAGTATCTATGACACTACTGTGGAGTGGAGAGTAGAGACAGCATCATACATCTCATGGAGTGACACATATGGTCTTCTCTCCTGGCATGGAACCTCTATTTTATGAGTGAGCTGGTGTGAGATCAACTATGGCCCAACATTTTTGGTCTGCTTACATGTGAGATAGAGCTTCTGGCACTCGACTAGGACCTGAGTGGAGGAAGGAAATCCCAGATCTTGTCTGTGCTTATCTGAAATAGAACCACTGCAACATGGGTTATGAGAATGCTGGAGCCCTGCCTCTCCCAGAGAGAAACTATTACCCTATAATTTTTATGTAGGAGCTCTGGTAGCATAGTGCCTAAGGCACTTGACTGCTAACCGAAGGCTGGTGGTTCAAACCCACCAGCCACTTGGAGAAAGGAAGGTTGGGCAATTTACATCTGTAGTGATACTGCCTCAGAAATCCAAGGAGGGGTCGCTATGAGTTGAGTCCAACTCGATGGCACATAACAACAACAACAATTTTTATGTGATGACATATATTGGGTAAAATTTAAAAAAATTAATTTTTTATTTACGTGTTGAAATTTATTTAATAGTTAAGTGAAGAGCTTTCCATAAATGGGGAGTTTAAGGAATTGTTGACTCAATTTGTGATAAATTATAAATGAGGTTTTATGTTGTTTCTATTTGGTGTCTCATCCTTAACCTTCATCAACCAACATATCACAAATTGAGCTATCCCTAACTTTTACTGAAAAATTGTGTAATCAAGGAAATATTTGCATATATTATAAATGTATAATATATTGTTGTTGTTGTTGTTGTGTGCT
>NW_006921684.1:495746-517822 GCF_000298275.1 Orycteropus afer afer
TAAGAAATATTTGTCAAAACACTTAAAAGGAGGTTTATAAATCTAATCAGATTAGTGGATTTAATCCTAATTTTTACAATGGTCTGAAAGATTTAGGGCTTTAATATAGAATATTTTATATTAATTTCTATAGTCTTTAGTAATATAATTTAAATTCTGACACACTAATTTAAATAGTAATCTACAAGCTAATTTGAGATATTAAAAATTTATTTTAATCTTTGTTTACAATTTTTTTTTCAAATTAAGACTCCACTAGAATTATCTCAAATCAATGATATCACTACCTTCTGTTGCAATCTGTTTTCTCAGGTTCGCCTCTTGTGTACCATATTATCAGATTAGTTCTCAACAGGTGGTTATTTTTTGCAATCTAATTAAAATGTAATTAATTTTATATGCAACATTTTTTTTGTAGTTCTTTAGTGAAAAACGCAATTAAACTAGACTCATATTTAGTTTAATATTTTGGAACCTAAATTATACTACTTCAACTCCCTTTGAAGCATTAACTTTGACAGTAATTAGCAGAAGAATTAATAATGACTCCCAGGAAAATGCACACAAATCCCATGGAAATTGGAAGATGGAGGAGACAAAAGAACTCTGCTAAGTCATCCACTGCTTTGCAACACTGATCAAAACTCTTCATTTAGAAAATATTTTGTTCAGCAATAAGAAACCATACCATTTGTAAGGTGGCTGATAAGATGGTAATTTTGAAAAGCATTCTAGAATGTGTCACATTTGTAATGTTATGATGAAAAACATTAAAAGTATGTTTGTTTTTTTTTTCTTCCTGGAATTTTATTAGAAAGTCTCCAACTTTGGGATTATTTATTTATAACAAACTACTTTCTTCCATAAAGAGCCTGAGTTAAAATTATGTTAAAACATGTTTAGCAATATCAGAAATTACTTTGTTTCTCTGGGTTTTATTCTCTATAGTGGCAACTCTCTGGCAGACAATCAGAACTTTGCCTGCTATGTTGCTGTTGTTAGGTGTCATAGAATTTGTTCCAACTCATAGTGACTGTACGGACAATAGAACAAAATACTCCCTGGTCCTCACCATCATTGCTATGTTGAGACCATTGTTGCAGTCACTGTATCAACCCATCTCATTGAAAGTCTTCCTTTTTTTCACTCTCTACTTTGCCAAGCATGACTTCCTTCTCCAGGGATTAGTCCTTTCTGATAACATGTCCAAAGTATGAAGTCATGAAGTCGCACCATTGTTGCTTTTAAAGAGTATTCTGGTTGTTCTTATTTCAAGATCGATTGGATTGCTCTTTTTGTAGTCCATGCTATATTCAATATTCTTTGTCAACACCATAATTCAATTGTATCAATTTTTCTTTAATCTTCCTTGTTCGTTGTCCAGGTTTCATGTGCATATGAGGCTGTTGAAAATATCATGGCTTAGGTCAGGTACACCTTAGTCCATGAGGTGACATATTTGTTTTTTTAACAGTTTAAAGAGATCTCTCACAGTGTTGTTGTTGTTATGTGCTGTCTCATAGAGACCCTCTTTGGGTTTCTCAGGCGGTGTCACTATGGAAGTAGATTGCCCAATCTTCCTTCTGAGGAGGGGCTGTTGGGTTTGAACCACAAGCCTTCTGGGTAGCAGTCAAGGCACTATGCTACCTTTCACAGTAGATCTGCCCAATTCAATATATTCGATACATTGTTTAATTTCTTAACTGCTACTTCTGTGGGCATTGATTGTGGATCCAAGTAAAATGAAATTTTTGACAACTTCAGTATTTTCTTCAGTTATCATAATGTTGCTTATTGGTCTAGTTGTGAAGATTTTTGTTTTCTTTATTTTGAGGTGTAATCCATACTGAAAACTAGAATCTTTGATCTTCATCGCTAAGTGCTTTAAATTTAAATTTTCTTTACTTTAAACAAGTTAGTTTGACTAGCGATAATTTATGCCAACCTCTTAATTTTACTATTTATGGAAATGAGGCTCAGAGTATATATGATATGTTCATGGTTCCATGAAGATTTACAGGAGAGTTGATCCTAGGAAACAAGCTTCTTTGTTCACGTGCCAGTTTTCCTTTCCTTTGCAAATTTAATCTATATTGTAAACTGATTTTGGAGATACTGTTAGAAAAATACAGAGTGTAATACTTTTCTTCATATTTCTTTGCCAACTCTGTGTTTCAAAATTCTAACATCTTGCATTTTGAAGCATATGAACATTCATCTTGCATTCATATTATTGCAAAGCTCATCCAGACTTACAACCCAATGGTTATTGTTTAGTTTCATTATATTATCTCCAAACTAATATTGAAATTTGTTTTGCCTCGATGATCTCAATTGTCTATTGAGAAAATACCTGAACTGAATGAATAATTATATAACTCTCTGCTTCCTTTATCTAGAATTGCTCATACCATGTTTTCATTTCTATTTAGACAAATCAAAACATGACAACATATTGGTATCTGCTTTTCTTAGATTACTTTATTCATCATAGTTATCATAGAATCTTTGTTTCTTCATAGATAACAATTTCAAATGCAATTTTCACAGCATTTGTACTGAAGAAATAAAAGGATGATTTATATCATATCCCAAGTGTAAATCTAATGGATTGCAACACAAGGCAAAGTAATAGCTATGCTCACTTAAAAGATGGTAGGCACAAAATAGGAACATGATTTTAAAAATTCCATTGTGACCAAGGCACACAGTAATGCTATATATATGCATATATATATACCATTGCTTGAAAATACAAATTAAATTTTCACTTCCTTTTCCCTATGCTTCCCCACATTAAAATATTTCTTTTTGCAAATCTCATTTCATTAGATGTGAATTGACAATAGAGCAATTATGAGTAAATTACACAAAATACTTAGTCTTATATCTCTGATAAAAATAAATAAATCAGATCCTAATATAGTCAAGGAAGCCCTAGTGGCTTAGTGGTTAAACACTGAGCAGTAGCTGAAATGTCAGTGCTGAGAACCCATCAGTGCTCCACGGGAGCAAAGTAAAGATTACAGTCTTGGAAACCGTATGGGCAGTCTACTCTGTCCTAGAAGGCTGCTATGAATTGGAATAAACTTGATGGCAATAGTAATTCATCTAAATGCTACATAACAGAAGAACATGAAAAAAGATGAAATATAATGTTACTTTTAGTCAGTGAGATCAAGGGAACATATCCACTCATCCTTTCAACATTTATTGGATACCTAGAGTGTTCAGTTATTGAAGAGCTAGTGAAAAACACACAAAGATTCATTATAAATGAACCCTGTCTTGATGGAAATAACTGCATATTAAGAGAAAATTATGTGTGTCTTAGTTATCCAGTGCTGCTAAAACAGCATCACAAGTGGATGGCTTCAAAAAACAGAAATTTATTCTCTCACAGTTTAGGAGGCCAGAAATCCAAATTTAGAGTTTCAGATCAGGAAGAAGGCTTTCTCTCCATGACAGTTCTGAAGGAAGGTCTTTGTCACCTTTCAGTATCTGTAGGCCCACCATTCCTTGGAGATCATCATGTGTCTTGCCATAAATATTCCCCTGGGTTTAGGAGGTTCTTAGTGCAGGATGCACTTCACTCCCAGCCTTTCTTTCTTGGTGGTAGTCAGGACCCTTCTTCTCTGCTCACATCTTTCTCCTTTTATCACTTTTAAGATAAAAAATAATGCAGTCTAAACCATAGGAAATTTCTCCTTACATAGTCATGGCTGTGAACTGAGTAAAGTTGTCCCATCCCACCTAATCCTCTCACCACTGATTGGCTGATCACATCATATCCCATCATGTTGAATGATTAAATCATTGCATAATTGCAAAACCACCAAGAATCATAGCCCTGGAAAGTTGGCATATATTTTGGGGGGATACAATTCGATCCATGCCATTCCACCCTTTAGTCCACAAAACTTCATGTTCTTGCCTCATGAAAAATGTTTTCACCCCATACTATCAGTCCATAATCTTAAATCATCTCTAAGTAATTAAGTTTGTGTATCAGCTTGGTTGGGGCATGGTTTTGAGTGGCTTGGCAACTAGGAATCTGCTGTGAGACATTAATAAAAGGAAGGAAGTTGTCTTTGAGGTATGTCCTGCTTCCAAATATATGAAGAAGTTTGAGAAAGGTCTCTAGCTTTTTGTCACATTTGAATCCTGCATTTGGTCAAGTCTTCATCTCTAGTTCCTGGACTTGAACCAGTGGCCTGCTGTGTTTCTTTCTGATCTTGGGATTGTGCTATTTTCCCTGAAAACCTTGAGTTCATCAGCCTCAGCAGCCAGTAGCTTTGTGAGTCAGAAGAAGCCTCCAGCTACGTTGGGCTTTTAACAAGAAGCAGAGCTGAAGCCCAAGGTCAAGGGGCCTTCACCTGGCCTCTAGAGCCAGCACTCTGAATTCAGATTTTCAGCCTTTTAAGCTGTATAAGAATAAGTCCCTGTTTGTTAAAGCCATCCATCTGTGGTATTTCTGTTATAGCAGTACTGAAGAAAGGCAATACCAAGTCCAAATTCTGAACTGGGGAAAAATTCCTCTATGGATCTAGAATAGAAGTTACCATCATTCAAAGTATGGTGGTGGAACAGGAAGGTGGACAATTCCATTTCATATGGGAGAAATTGGAGGGATAGAAGGAATAATGGGCACTACACAAGTAGAAAACCCAGCAGAACAATTTACATTAGCTCCACTCTGAGTGGTGGCCATGCTTTCTGAACTGTGGGTAGATACCCTTTGGCCTCAGACTTCAGCTTCACATTTCAGGCTGCATGGGATGGCAACTCTGTTTCTTCGGCTTTGGGTGGCCTCATTCTCTCAATCTAACTAAATGGCAATCCCAACCCCTCAGCCATGGCAGGTCCTATTCTGTCCATTGGGCATGACAGGCCCACCCCATCAGCTTTGGGCAGTGGATCTGGCCTCACTCTGCTGACAGTTGTGAACGGCAGCCTCGTACTCTGGAAGCAAGTTAGTGGATATCTTTCTCTTCAAAAACTAGGAGACTATGGCCCCACTCTTTGAAACCACAGAGACTACAGCCCCACCCTGTGAGACTCCAGAGGTCATGACCCTAACCTTTGAAGATGAGGAAGCTCCGATTCCCATGATCCTTCCTCTTCAGCTTCTACTTCTTAGCTCCTTGCACTCTAAGCCTCTCTTCTCTTCAGGTATCTTGGGAAGACCTCATTTCTACCCTGCTTGAGCAAGTGTTACAAAGCTCTTTGGCTGTACTGATAAGTGCCCAGAGGCACCCCATTCTACCAGTATGCCTTGTCCAAAGGAGATCAGCTGTTTTGTTCCATCAATCAACAAGCCTAGCTCTGTCAACAAATATGTGGAAACCCCCTACTACACCAGGAAGCCTCCTTCCAGAAGGCACTCAACTCTCTTGCTTTATGAGTCAGCTCCCATGCCATTTTGCACTGATCTGAATCTGCTGCCCTTGTTTCTCTGCCACTGCTTCTTGCCGTTTGTGCCATCTCTAGTATTACAGCTCTCTTTACTTCCTTCTGAGTCCTCATCAAAATTTCCTTTGACATCTACAATTCCACCAACAGCCTCTTCAAGGCTTTTATTATTAGCCTTTTACTATTCACCTTAAAACTCTTCCAGCCTCTACCTATTACCCAATTCCAAAACCACTTCCACATTTTAGATATCTGTTAGAGCAGTACACCACTCATCTACTACTAAATTCTATCTGTAGTTGCTATAACAAATGTAGAACAAGTGGATGGCTTGAACAAACAGAAATTTATTCTCTCATAGTTTAGGAAGCAAGAAATCCAAACTCAGAGAGCTAGCTCTAGGGGAAGGGTTTCTCTTTTTGTTGGTCCTGAAAGAGGTCCTTGTCTCTTTTTAACATCTGTGGGCCTGGCATTCCTTGAAGATCTCCATGTGCCATGCCATCACTCTTTGCTGGGGCCTAGGAGAATTTCAGCACAGGGACCCCAGGTCCAAAGGATGTTCTCCACTCCCAGCTCTTTTTTCCTGGTGGTACTCTCTGGGTGCTACTCTCTCCTTTTATCTCTTCTAAGATAAAAGATGATGCAGGCCACACACTGGGGAAATTCCTCAATCAAGGATATGATGTGAGTAAGGATGTTGCATCTCACTCTAATTCCCTCACAGAGAATTGGTTGATTACATCAGATAACATCATGGGGGATGATTACATCATCACATAACTTCCAAATTACATCATTACCTAACTGCCACATCACTGAGAATCACGACAAAACTAAGTTGACATGTATTTTAGGGGACACAATTCAATATATGGAATGCAAAACATTTTATTTTATTTTATTGTTTGTTTTAGAGAATGAATATGTAGAAAATGAGAATTTAGTTTTTTCTGATAACTCACATTGTAAAATTTAATATTAAAAATTAGCTGAGGATTTAAGTGCCAGGCATCCTCCCTGTTATTTTTATAACAACCCTAAGAAGTTGTAGAAAAACAAAGTCACAAAAGCTATTAAGTTTTTCCCATGTCACACCACAGCAGCACTGCTGTTTGAGATCTGAGTTCTCCATGATGTGTTTCAGTGCCCTTAAAACCATTACTGTATTTGAATGTTGCAAATCTGGGAAATAGACATTCTAATAGTACAAATTTTAAATAAATGAACAACTTTAGAATATCTGTTACTGATTAAGGTCTCTCAGTAATACTTGGCTCATCTAGCTTTTGATGTCTTCTGACCACAGATTCTATGACATTTTCTGGGTATGACCAGTCATACTCACTTGCATATCACGCACAATCTGTTGTTTGCTTATGGACCTTTCTTTGAAATACTATTCTTTATTTAATTACTACACATGATCTTCAGTTCTTTGCAGTTCAACCTGTGTGGAATGGCATGACTGACAGATGCTGAGGAATTCCTGAGAATCTCTTTTTTTTTTTTTCCCCCAGTTGCAGACTAGAAGATTCTGACTTAAGGTGATCCCATTTGTGTCAGAGTAGAAGTGTGCTCCATAGGATTTTAAATGGCTCATTTTTCAGAAGAAAGTTATCAGGTCTTTCACCCAGGTGCTTCTCGGTAAACTACAACCATTTATATCACCCAGGGACCCCTGGGAAGCTGTAGTGGTGGATTTTCCAGGAAATGTCCTAATTAGCTAGGACTTCACTTCTTGGCCAGGAGAGATTACTGTAAAAACATGAGTCTCTTGTGTTTGTAGAAGAGTTCAAGAAATAATGTCTAGAAAAGAGTGTAGGGTTGATATTTGGTGATTTTATGGCTAAAGGATTGGTCTTCATTAGATAATATTTAAATATTTTACTTGAAATATTTAAAAACATTCTACTTGTAGACCTCTTTGTTCCAGAGGATTTTCAAGAGAATACTGACCAACATGTAAAACAGATTAGAATAGAGTTGCTATGGTCAAAATTGTTAAAAAAGTATTGATTCCAGCAGTTTAAAATATTGCAAAATATTGAAATTTTGTTCAAACTTATATTACAATTCCTAGAAGAATAATAGTTGTATTGATTCCCATTTGATTTTTAAAGTTAGAAGTAATTTTTAATTTGTAGAAGATTGATTACAAACTGGGCCATTTTTGATTCTTGATTAGTACTATATGGTTACTTTCCAATATGTTAAACTCCAACTTTATTCTGTTTTCCTAAAATTAAGCATATTAATTCAGAGACCTAAGGGTCTCTACGAGTGAGAATCCACTGGACAGCAATGGGTTTTTGGTTAAGGCAGTTATGATTTTTCTTTATCAATTATATTATTTTTTTTCTTCTGAAAAAGGTACTTAGATAAGAATTCAGTAATTATACATTTCCATATTATGAATAGTCAAAATACGTCAATATATTATTTCAGCACAGAGTGGCGTGGGATATGTTGTAATTCAAATTTCTTTTGTGTTCTGTATATTAGCTCTTCTCTGGCACTGGATAATGAAGTGAATAGATAGATAGATAGATAGATAGATATCTACTATGTACTAAGCTTCTTTAAGCTAAAGTGTAATCAATACTGAAGACTGTAGTCTTTGATCTTCATTAGTAAGTGCTTCAAGTCAGTTTCATTTTCAGCAAGCAAGGTTGTGTCATCTGCATATTTCAGGTTATTAATGAGTCTTCCTTCAATCTTAATGCCATGTTCTTCTTCATATAGTCCAGCCTATTGGATTATTTTCTCAGCATACAGATTGAATAAGCATGGTGAAAGGATACAACCTTGATGTACACCATTCCTGATTTTAAATCATGCAATATCCTCTTGTTCTGTTAGAACGATTGCCTCTTGGTCTATGTAAGGAGTCCTCAGGAGCACCATTGAAGTGTTCTAGAATTCCCATCCTTCTCAATGTTCTCAATAATTTGCTATGATCCACAGAGACTAATGCCTTTGCATAGTCAATAAAAAACAGGTAAACATCTTTTTGGTATTCTTGGATTTCATCCAAGAATTATCTAATATCAGCAATAATATCTCTCATTCCACATGCTCTTCTGAATCCAATCTGAACTTCTGGAAGTTCCCTATCAATATACTGCTGCAATTGTTTTTGAATTAGCTTCAGCAGAATTTTATTTGTGTGTGATATTGGTTGATAATTTCCACATTCTATTGCTTCACTTTTCTTTAGAATGGGCACAAATATCAATCTCTTCCAGTCGATATTCCAGGTAGCTAACTTTCAAATTTCTTGGCATAAACAAGCAAGTTCCTCCAGCATTGGATCCTTTTGTTGAAACATCTTGATGGATATTCTGTCAATTCCTGGAGCCTTGTTTTTGGCCAATTCCTTCAGTGCAGCTTTGACTTCTTCCTTCAATAGCATTGTTTCTTGATCATATGCTACCTGCTGAAATTGCTGAACTTGACAAACATAAAGAAAAGCAAAAATCCTCAAAACTGGACCAGTAAGCAACATCCAAATAAATGCTGAAATGATTGAAGTTGTCAGGAATTTCATTTTACTTGGATACACAATCAAGATCCAAGGAAGCAGCAGTCAAGAAATCAGATGTCATATTGCACTGGGCAAATGTACTGCAAAAGACCTCTTTAAAATGTTAAGGATCAAAGATGACACTTTGAAGAATAAGGTGCACCTAACCAAAGCCATGCTATTTTCAATCACTTCATATGCATATGAAACCTGAACAATGAATAAGGAAGACCACAGAGGAACTGAAGCCTTTGAATTGTGGCAAAGAATACTAAAAATACCATGGACTGACAGAGGGATAAACAAATCTGTTCTGAAAGAAGTCAACTGGAATGCTCAGAAGCAAGAATGACCAGATTTTATCTCAGCTACTTTTGTCATGTTGTTAAAAGGGACCAGTCCTTGGAGAAGGATATCATGCTCGGTAAAGTAGAAGGTCAGTGTAAAAGGGGAAAATCCTCAGTGATATGGAATGACACAATGACTGCAACAATGGATTCAAGCATAGCAAGTGTTATAAGGATGGTGGAGGATCAGGCTGTGTTTCATTCTGTTGTACCTAGTGTCACTATGAGTTGGAGCTGACTTGGTGGCACCTAACAACAATATGTACAAGGCATCATGTTAAGCCCCCTTCATATACTATAATTCTATTTTAAATATAATTTTGTAATGTGAATAATGGGAGCTCTGGTAACATAGTGGCTAAGGCACTTGACTGCTAACCAGAAGGCTGACGGTTCAAACCCACCAGCCACTCCTCAGAAGGAAGATGGGGCAATCTACTTGCTTAGTGATACTGCCTTGGAAACCCAAGAAGGGTTGCTATGAGTCGGGTCCAAGTTGATGGCACATAACAACAACAACAACAAATGTGAATATTACTTATCTCATTATGTATCTGATGATGATTTGACTAAAAGAAATTAAAGTGTTTGCAAAACCAAAAAATCAATAGGAAGGCAATTGGAGTTACTTTACAGTGGAATTGCTTTACATTGGAGTTGCTTTAGAGTAATCTCATGATTTATGCTCACTATGTATGATATTTAAAAATTATTTAAATTTAGGACATCTTTGTTCTTTTAAATAAATAAATTTTTTTTTTGTTGTTGTTATGTGCCGTCAAGTCAGACCCAACTCCTTGGGTTTCTAAGGCGGTATCACTACAGAAGGCGAATGCCCAACCTTTCTTCTGAGGCGGGGCTGGTGGTTTGAACTGCCAGCCTTGTGCTTAGCAGTCAAATGCCTTAGGCACTATGCTACAAGAGCTCCTCAAATAAATAAATAAAATAGCTATAAGATTAGTTTGTAGATTTAATAAATTAATATGTTATTGTGCCATTTAGATAATAGAGGTTCAACAAATAATGACTTCCCTTCTGTCTCTTATCGTGTCTACTGTGCTTTTCTCTTCTTATAACCATCCTTCAAAAGTGTCAAAAACCAGTATATAAATAAAATAGAATTAAAAAATACATGTTTAATGTATGTCTAAAGCAAAGACATAGTAAAAACTCAGTATATGAACTACTGCTTGTGCTTCAGGTCAGTTCTGACTCACAGGGATCCTATGAATAAGAGAATGAAACATTGCTTTGTCCTGTGTCATCCTCATAATCATTGCTGTTTGAATCCTTGTTGTAGGCGCTATGACAATCCAATCCATCTTGTTAAGGATCTTCCATATTTTCACTGATCTTCTACTTTACCAAACAGAGTATCCTTCTCCAAGGACCAGTCTTTCCTGGTAGCATGAACAGAGTACAAGAGGCAGAGTCCAGCCATCCTCACTTGGAAGGAGCATTCTGACTGTGCTCCTTCCCAGAGGCTGGATTTGCTTGTTTTCCTGTAAGTCCATAGCATGTTCAATATTCTTCAGCAACACCGTAATTCAACTACTTCAATTCTTCTTCAGTCTTCCTTATTTGTTGTCCAGCTTTTGAATGCATAT
This sequence comes from Orycteropus afer afer, assembly GCF_000298275.1. Lineage (NCBI taxonomy): Eukaryota > Metazoa > Chordata > Mammalia > Tubulidentata > Orycteropodidae > Orycteropus > Orycteropus afer. The sequence continues at coordinate 506,636 of NW_006921684.1, forward strand.
GAGACTATTGAAAATGCCATGGTTTCCATCAGGCGCACTTCACTCCTCAAAGTGACATCTTACTTTTTAAAAGTTTAAAAAGGTCTTTTGCAGCAGATTTTCTCAATGCAATACATTGTTTGATTTCTTGATTGCAACTTTCATGGATGTTGATTGTGGATCTAAGCAAAACGAAATCCTTTACAGGTTCAATCTTTTCTCCATTTATCATGATGTTGCTTATTGGCCCAGTTGTGAGGATTTTTGTTTTCTTTATATTTAATTGTAATTCATACTGTGGGCTATGTTGTTGTTGTTTGCCATCGAGTCTGCCCCGACTCATAGCGACCCCTCCTTGGGTTTCCAAGGCAGTATCACTACGGAAGTAGGATTGCCCAACCTTCCTTCCAAGGAGTGGCTGGTGGGTTTGAACCGCCAGCCTTCTGGTTAGCAGTCAAGTGCCTTAGGCACTATGCTACCAGAGCTTTTTGTCGGTAAGTGCTTCAAGTGCTCTTCATTTTCAGCAGGCAATATGTGTCGTCTGTATATGAGTCTTCTTCCAATCCTGATACCACATTCTTTTTCATATAGTCCAGTTTCTTGGATTATTGCTTAGCATACAGATTAAATAAGTATGGTGAAAAGATATGACCCTAAAACACACCTTTCCTGGTTTTAAACCATGTAGTCTCCCCTTGTTCTGTTCAAGTAAATGCCTCTTGGTACATGTACATATCACAAAGTGTTCTGGAATTCCAATTCATGGCAATATTATCCATAATTTGTCATGATTCATACAGTCAAATGCCTGTGCTTAGTCAATAAAACATGGTAAACATCTTTCTGGTATTCTCTGCTTTCAACCAAGATCCATTTGATATCAGCAATTATATCCCTCTTTCCAAGTCCTCTTCTGAATCTAGCTTAATTTCTGGCAGTTTCCTGTTTATATTGTGTTACAACTGCTTTTGAATTATCTTCAGCAAATTTTACTTGTGTATGATATCAATGACATTGTTCTATTATTTCCACATTCTGTTGGATCACCTTTCTTTGGAAGGAGCATAAATACGAATCTCTTCTAGTCAGTTGGCCAAGTTAGCTGTCTTGTAAATTTCTTGACATATATTAGTGAGTGCTCCAAGCATTACATGTTTGTTGAAACATCTCAGTGGGTATTCTGTCACTTCCTGGAGGCTGGTTTTTACCAATAATTATAGTGCAGTATGGGGTTCTTCCTTCAATACTATTGGTTCATTTCACCTTTTGAAATGTCTGAAAGTCTACTAATTCTTTCTGGTACAGTGACTCTGTGTATTTTTTCCATCTCCTTTTGTAGTTTTCTGTGTTGTTCAACATTTTGCCAATAGAATCCTTCAGTATTGCAACTCAAGGCTTGACATTTTTCTTCAGTTTCTTCAGCTTGAGAAATGCCAAGTGAGTTCTTCCCTTTTTGTTTTCTGACTCCATGTCTCTGCACATTTCACTATGATTATTTACTCTGTCTTCTCAAACTGTACTTTGAAATCTTTCTTTTCAGCTCTTTAAGTTCTCCATTTCTTCCTTTCACTTGGTAACTACATTCAAGAACAAGTTTCAAAGTCTCTTTTGACTTCCATTTTGTTCTCTTCTTTCTTTCCTGTCTTTTTAATGACCTTTTGCTTTCTTCATTTATGATGTCCTTGATGTCAGCCCACAACTCACCTGCTGTCCGGTATTTAGTGTATAAATAATCAAATCTGTTCTTGAGATAGTCTCTAAATTCAGGTGTGATATTATCAAGGTCATAGTTTGGCTCTTGTCAACTTGTTTCAATTTCCTTTCACTTCACCTTGGACTTGCTTTTGAGTGAATAGATGACTAATATGTAGTTATCAGTATCAAAAACAGTAAGTTATAAAAAATGTGATCTCTGGTTGTTTCAATTAAAAATAATAATACTAAAAATATTCTGCTTATAATATTCTCTCTTCTTACACCCACGCTTCAAAAATGTTCATAGCTAGTGTATGCATTAAGAAAATTGCTTAAAAAATAACGTATGTCTAAAGCCAAGGCATGGTAAAAACTATGTATTTAGGCAATTGTTGGTGGTCATTCAATCCATTCTAACTCATGGCAACTCTTCGTGCACAGAGTAGAACTGCCCCATATGGTTTCCAATGTTGTGACTTTTCAGAAGCAGAGAGCCAGGCCTGTCTTTTGAATACATTTGGGTGCATTCAAACCAAATATTTTGTGGCTAGTAGTCAAGTTGTTAACCTTTTGCAACAGACAAGGAGTCCCTATGTGATACAATTTAAAAATCCACTGCCATCCAGTCAATTCTGACTCATAGAAACCTCCATTGAGTTTCTAAGGCTATAAGTCTTGATGGAAGTAGATAGCCTCATCTCTCATCTTCTTCCTGTGGAGCGGCTGGTGGATTTGAATCACTGACCTGCTGGTTAGCAGTCTAATGTCTTATCCACTATGCTACTAGAGCTCTTTTTGTAGACAATTAGAGATATTTAATTATCAGTATCCAAAACCATAAAATGTAGTTCTAGTATTGAAAATAAATAATATTAATAATAATATGCATATATATGTATGCTCCATCAAAAATAATACATTGTTTTTTATTTTTATTTTTCTATGATGAATGATTAAAGAACTGAAAATGACCCACCTCTCTCACTGGGTGGTACAAATTCTTAGCAGGCTCAGCTGCTAACTGAAAGTTTGTAGTCCACATAGAGACTCCTCAGAAGAAAGTCTGGCAATCTACCAAAGAATCAGTCACTGAAAACCGTACGGAGCAAAGTTCTACTCTGACAAGCATGAGGTCCTCATGAATCAAAATTGACTCCACAACTTGTAGTCTCATTGCTACAGAAGTTGCAGGGCATATGAACAAAGCAACAGAAAATCTATGAACAAATTTAAGATTTGGAAAAACTATTGCAATTTATGAAATATGATTACTAGTGCCTTCTTCCATATTTCTTTGCTTTCAAAAGTCAATTTTCTCAAGTTAAAATCACAATTATATACAAAAAAGATTAGGGAAATCCTTTGTTCATATTTATAAAACAATGTGTCAGATTTAATTTTGTAAGGACTTTCAGTAGCATAGTGCCTAAGGCATTTGACTGCAAACTAGAAGGTTGGTGGTTCAAACCCACCAGCCACTCTACGGAAGGAAGACTGGGCAATCTACCTCTGTAAAGATTTACCATCTCAGAAACCCAAAGGGGGTCAGTATGAGTCAGAATCAACTTGATGGTAGTGAGTTTGGTTTTCTTATACACACTTTTAAATTATTCTACAGCAAAAAGGTTTGCACAATAGTAAGATTTAATATAAATACTAGTGATCTTTTTGATTTGTCAGAATTTATTTTCCTCAAGCAATTTCTGAAATTGCTTTCTGGGTTTATATTTTGTTTTAATTGGGAAGAAATGGACATTGTCAGGTGAGACACTAATTGCTTTTTAAATATACTGACACACAAATACATCTTATCAGATAGTTGCTGGATTTACTCTCAAAACAGACTTGGGTCTTGAATAAAACCTTTAAAGTATATTGACTAAATAAAAAATACCTGTGAAGAATATGTTGTTGTTTTTGTTATGTGTCATCGAGTCGAACCAACTCATAGCGACCTCTCCTAATTCAAGTGCCTTAGGAATATATTAAATATAAAATTCTAAAATCTAAGTTTAATTAATATGGCTCTAAATAGGAGCTCTGGTAGCATAGTGGCTAAAGCACTTGACTGCTAACCAGAAGGCTGATGGTTGAAACCCACCAGCCACTCCTCGGAAGGAAGGTTGGGCAATCCTACTTCCGTAGTGATACTGCCTGGGAAACCCAAGGAGGGGTCGCTATGAGTCGGGGCCAACTCAACAGCACATAACAACAACAACAACAATTTTACTTAAGGGAACCAAAATTTAATTGAGTTCTCAATGTATTTTCTTGTGTGTTTTATTTTTCTGTCATTGCAATTAGATGTAGCCATTTTTATTTAATTATTTTATTTCTGAGGAAACACAAAACTTGGGAAAAAAAAAAAAAAAAACCTCAATTCCAGCAAGTCTATTCCAACTCATAGGGATCACCATTTGGTTTCTGAGGCAGTAAATCTTTAGGCAAGTAGTTTACCCCATCTTCCTTCAACAGAGCAGCTGCTGGGTTTGAACATCCAGCCTTCTGGTGAACAGTTGAATGCCTTAGGCATAGTGCCAGGAGGGCACCTGACAACTTATATAGGAGAACAAATTAGCATAAACTATTCACATAGAAAAATTTGTATTTTTAGCACTCTACTAAAAATGACTTCTTCTGTATAATTGTTATCAAAGGTTTATTTCTATTTGCTTTCAAGAAACAAATATATTGCATAAAGCTATTATTCCTTTGAATTAGTAAAAAACGCAGAACAGATATGGTGACAGGATTCAATCTTTTTAAAATTCTTAATATTCATTTGTGATCATATTTACTTCATAAAGGAAAAATATAACAGCTTGACCTATTGCTGCTGAGGGATTCCTTTGAGAAGAAAGGCTCTAAACAAACAACTAACGTTGTTATATTGTGCCCTCAATGTCATTGGTAAAATAACCATTACCACAATAAAATTTGAGGTCAACAAACATCCTGAATTTTAAGTTTTACATCTGAGTTCAGATTATTTTAAACATTGAAAACATCAACAGTGAGGAATCCCACTGACTGTCTCCCAGAAGATAGCAGTCGCCAGGCACAGTGATGCTGGTTCTGATGGAGGAGAGAGAGAAGGAAGGGGTAGCTGCCCCTAGTTAATGACAAATTGATTCATTCCTATTTACCTATCAACTCTTCTGTTGTGTCAGCTGTTCTGGTATTTGTAGCTTCTCAGGGCCTGACCTCCAGGAAATAAGACTGACTTCACTGTACTATTGATAGGAGAAATACAGTATCACCTAATGATTTAAAGACATCATTTAGTCCAAAGCAATCTTTTTCTTTTGCTGTAAAATGCTATATAACCCAAACCCCACTGCCATCAAGTCATTTCTGACTCTTATCAACCCCCATTGGGTTTCCAAGGTGGTAAATCTTCATGGAAGTAGAATGCCCCATCCCTTCCATGGAGCAGCTGGTGGGTTTGAACTGCCAACCTTCTGGTTAGCAGTCAAATGGCTTAGGCACTGTGCCACCAGAGCTCCTTAAAGTGTGAACTTGAATCTGCAGTTTTCAGTTAGCAGCCTAGTGCATTAACAAGATAAATATACCTTGAAAATTGCAAAGATCTCTGTTTATCCATTATTTCCCTTCTTCACCTTTCTTATATACCTTTGTACAATCAGAGCTTCTAGGACCTGTACTTCACCCAGAAAGCAGTGGTGTAATCGTAGTACTACACCAGCCACTCCTAGGAAGGAGGACTGGGCAAGCTACTTCCATAGTGCCTACTACATAGTGCTAATCTACTTCCATACTGCCTCAGAAAACCCGAGGAGGAGTGGAACAAACTGGCAGCAGTGAGTTTTGTTTGTTTGCTTGTTTGTTTTGATACTCTGAGTTATTTCATGCATCCATGGTTTTGTCAACACATTATGATTAATATAACCACAGGTTACTGTCCAGTTGATTCAAAATCTTGGCAAGTCCATGTGTATCAGAGAAGAACTGTGCTCCAATGGCTGATTTTTTTAAAGTAGGCCACTAGATCTTTCTTCTAAAGTGCCTATAGGTGAATTTGAATCTGCAGTTTTTCAGCTAGCAGCCTAGTGCATTAACAATTTCTACCACCCAAGGACACCTGATTATTATATCCATGTTCAAACTCTCTTTGTGGTGGAATTATGAACTAAGGGCTGTAGTTCTTTTTTGTTTTTGTTTTTCATTATGTGTGAAGTTTGTCACCAGCAAGTAATCAATTATCTAATATTTTTTTACCTTATCCTCTCCACAAGTAGGCTTTTCTTTATGGATCGTTATTTTTAAATATGCATCATTGAATGCTTTTAATGTCAACAGGTATAGTGTCTTGGCCAAATTGCATGCTCCCACAAAGCTAATGTATCACCAAACTCTCTTTGAAGTTAGTAAAAGTGCCAGATATGAAGTAGTTTAGCAAAGCTGCTGAGACAGATGATAAATTGATACAGGAAGAATAGCTTCCTTTTACACATATTTTAGCAGGGTATCTTTCAATCAGATAAGCTTTCTTTCTTTCAGGCACATATTGAACTGAAAAAATCTTCCCTTTCTCTAAGTCAGTCATGGGATTAACTCAATTAATACTTCATAGACATATATTTTGAGGCACATATGTCATCATTGTGCAAAACAAGATTTGTCTTTCAGTAGATTAAACATATGATTATGATATGTCAAAATACCTAGAATATATCTTATACTTTCTAATTATATCCATATAATTATTATTGTTTCTGTCAAATGTGCTCTTTAAAGATGACCTTATTCTATAACCGCTGTCCTGAGTATGACTTACCTTGAGTAAAAGCATTCACAGATTGTGATATATTATGGAATTTCACAAGGGTTCTGAAAAACATCTCAGATAAATCAGCAACACCATGACTCCCAAACAAACACATTTGCAAAGTAAGCAAATTCTGAAATGTTTGATTAGATGATGTTTTAGGAAAATAATAAATGATAAGATGTTTAACAAAATATTAACCTGCCCACACACCCACCCATACATGCACACAAGAGCAACTACTTTTATTAAATGCCTATAATTCAGGATATTGGGAAAAGTTTCATGACCAACACTCTTCCCCCACTGTTAGCTTCACCTGCAACATTATGCTAATACTCTTCCAACACCAAAACCAAATCCACTGTCATTGAATAAATTCTGACTCATAATGACCTTGTAGGGCAAAGTAGAACTACCCATACCTCATAGGGTTTCCACCATTATATATCTTTATGGAAGCAGACTATGGAACAGATGGTGACTTTGAACTTTAACCAGTGAACCACCAGAGCTCCTTTGCTACTCTTCAGGATTGGGGCGGGGGGGCATTCTTCTCACCCTCTCCTTCCACACTAATTGTTCTCACATTACACTTGGGGTATATTATATAAGCAAATTGTAAAGTACCTGCCCATGATACATTGTTTTCTTTTTATAAGTGGGCTTATTTTCTTTTACTTTCCCACTGATTTTAAACATGAGCTTATTAATACTGCAATCAAGTCATTTATTTATAAGAATGGTACATTAGTATGGTTTAAAAAGCTGATGCTGAAATGCATTGTTATTGCTTCATGTATATGTAAGAATACTGCCATGTTTTCTTGCCCTGGAGTGACAGTTGCTCCTTTCTATGCTGTTTCCTTGCATTAAGAAGCAGGACCTGCTGCACAAGACGGGTTCAGAGTATATGTGCTGTGTTCATGGTTCCAAGATGATTTGCAGAAGAGTTGATCTTAGGAAACAAGCTTCCTTGTTCACATGCCAGTGTTCCTTTCCTTCACCAATTTTATCTATATTGTAAACTGATTTTGTAGATACAATTAGAAAAAAAAAGAGCGTGATATACTTTTCTTCATATTTCTTTGTCAACTCTGTGTTCCAAAAAAAAAAAAAAAAAAAGTTCTCAAGGATTTCATTTTAGTTGGATCCACAATCAATACCTATGGAAGAAGCAGCATTCAAGAAATCAAACATTATATTGCACTGGGCAAATCTGCTGCAAAAGACATCTTTAACTTGTTAAGAAGCAAAAATATCACCTTGAGGATTCAGATGCGTCTAATTCAAGACTTAGTATTTTCAATCAGCTCATATTCATGCAAAAGTTGGACAATGAATAAGGAAGACCAAAGAGGAATCAATGCATTTGAATTGGTTGGTGAAGAATATTTAATATACCATGGACTTACAGAAGAATACCCAAATCAATCTTGGAAGAAGTACTGCCAGAATTCTGCTTAGAAGTGAAAATGGTGAGCCTTTGGCTCACATGTTTTGGACATGGTATCAGGAGGGATGAGTCGTGGACACGGGACTCCTGTTTGGTAAAGCAGAAGGTCAACAACAAAGAGAAAGTGCCTCAACAAGATGGATTGACACAATGGGTTCAAATATAGCAATGAGAGTGAATATGGCACAGACCAGCTAGTGTTTTGTTCTAATGTACATAGTTTCATTCTGAGTCCTAGGTGATTCAATGGCACCTAACAACAACAACACATGTAGATTTTTATATAATACAAATTTAAAGTATTTATGCTAGTATCCCTTCACTCTTCAGTCTCTTAATTATTTGTCAAGTGCTGAAACCAAGTCAGAATAAACAAGCCAACACATAACAATAAAAACAAACAAATAGAAACAAGAAAACTCCTAGGTATGATGATGTAGATATGATCATCACACTAAGATGAAACTTAATTTAAAGTAAAATTTTACTTCTCATTATTTAATACATTTGTTGAGTAACTTCAGGGATATTATTTGTAGAAGGACTATTGTTGTTATTGTTAGGTTCTGTGGTGGTTACATTTGTGTGTTAATTTGCCTGGGCCTGATTGAGTGGCTGGACAGCTGAATGTAGTTATTCCCCATGGTGAGATTGGCAATTAACTCCGTGGTGCAATCTATTAGAGCCACTGAGTAGCTGTTTGGGGTATGTGGTCTTCTTCCTGTATATAAGAAACAGCTTTCGGAATTGTCTATAGCTTATGGCATGCTTGAACCCTGCACATAGCTGTGTTATTATTCAGCAGCCTGCCATGTTCTGCCGACCTTGGGACTTTCAATAGACTTGAGCTGATGGCCTGTCATGCAGTTTGGTAACATTGGAACTGTGCCATTTTATTTATCGACCTTGGGTTTGTCAGCCTCAGCAGCCAGTAGCTGACTGAGTGAAGAAAAGCCTCTAGCTCCAGTGGGCTAGGGGCAGGAGGAAGAGCTGAACACCAAGGTTGAGGGGCTTTCACCCAGTCCCTAGAGACTGGCACTTTGAACTTGGAGTTAAAGACTCAAAATTGTAAGAATAAATTCCTGTTTGTTCAAGCCATCCTATTTGTGGTATATTCTTGTCAGTGCAATACTAGGTAACTAGAACAGAATTTGGTACCAGGAGTGGGATGCTGCTCTAACAGATACCTAAAATGTGGAAACAGGAGTGGAGTGTGTCCTTGACCTGAGACCTTGGCAGAGAGACCCTGGCATACAGCATGAGAGATAGCAGGAACAGAATCAAGAGACCAGCATGAGAGATGGCAGTAGCAAAGCCCAGAGACTGGCATTAAACAGCAACAGGCTTACCAGCCCATGGGGGGAGAAGCCAAGTGTTTTCTGGGCAGGAAGCTTTCTGGTGGAGTCCGTTGCCTTCAGCATTAATCAGCAGAAGCAGAAAGACCAAGAAAATGGGAAGCAGAGCTGCCTTAGTCTTAAGGGTAGGACCAGGGCCTTTGGGGGTGGAATCAACACAGCCACCTAGGTTTCAAAGAGCCAGACCTTCACCAACTTGGTTCTGTAGTGTGGGGCTACTCGTTCATGTGAGCCAATGGGATGGAGCCATAGCTACTGCCCAAAAGTCAGGGAGCAGGGCTCCATGGCCAAGAGGGAGAGTAACAGGCCCATCAGACCAAGAGGGTGAGGTTGTCACTCAGGAACTAGGGGACTGGAGTCACCCAGTGAAGAGATCTGTACAGATACCAGCCATCGAAGATCTGTACAGGTGCCAAGTTGACAAGGGGTGGAATTGTGTTTATTATGTTTGTGTGTCAACTTGCCTAGGCTGGGCAGCTGAATGTAGTTATTCCCCATGGTGAGATTGGTAGTTAACTCCATGGTGGAATCTATTGGAGCCTCTGAGTAGCTGTTTGCATATGTGGTCTTCTTCCTGTATATAAGAAACAGCTTTGGGAATGGTCTCTAGCTAATGGCATGCTTGAACCCTGCCTGTAGCCATGTCGTTGTTCAGCAGCCTGCCATGCTCTGCCAACCTTGGGACTTTCAATAGACTTGAGTTGATGACCTGCCATGTGGTTTGGTAACATCAGGACTGTGCCATTTTATTTATCAACCTTGGGCTTGTCAGCCTCAGCAGCAAGTAGCTGACTAAGTAAAGAAAAGCATCTAGCTCCAGTGGGCTAGGGGCAGGAGGCAGAGCTGAATCCTAAGGTTGAGGGGCTTTCACCCAATCCCTAGAGATTGGCACTTTGAACTTGGATTTAAAGACTCCAAATTGTAAGAATAAACTCCTGTTTGTGAAGGCCATCCCATATGTGGTATATTCTTGTCAGAGAAGTACTAAGTAACCAGAACAGTGCCATTGTGTCACTCCAGCACATAGTGACTATGTACAAAAGAATGAAACACTGCCCAGTCCAGCATGATCATCAAACCCTTGCTATGCTTGAGCCCATCATTGCAGCCACAGTGTCAATATATTTTGTTGAGTGTCTTCCCCTTTTCCATTGACCCTTTACTACTTTACTAAGCATGATATCCTCCATGGAATGGCCCCTTCTGACAACATGACCAAAGTAGGTGAGACAAAATTTGGCCATTCCCACTTCCAAAGAACATTCCAGCTACATTTCTTCCAGGACAGATCTTTTTGTTCTTCTGGAAGTCCATGGTATTTTCAGTATTCTTAGCCAACACCACAATTTAAAGGCATCAACTATTATCTGGTCTTCTTCATTCATTGTGCAGCTTTCATATGCATATGACACTATTGAAAATATAATGTCTTAAATTAGGCACACCTTAGTCTTAGAAGGACTGTAAGGGAGGAGATTTCCATTGCTTTCCAAAACTAATCTGGTATTGCTGATCTGTTCTTCATAAACATTGCATGAGTTTAGTAAGTGGCATGTAAAATAGTCATTTTAGAGAAATGCTCCCGGTATTTTGTCCATTTATTAAATCAAAATGAGAGAAAGTTTGAAAGCAGTAAATGGCAAATATGGATGTGCAAGATCTCAAAAGCAAAAAGACATTTAATTTACTGCTGAAAGACATAGAGACTATTTATTTATGACATTGGACAAGATAGAAAGTATCTTTGAGTATAATATCACATAGGGCCACTTGATTTAATCTGTTTCTTACCAATATAGACTATTGGGACTGAAAAGTAAACTTATAAAAATTATACATGGTGGAGGAGATGTACCATAGAGAAAAGAATTGTAACAAAAAATAGAAAGATTAAAACAATGAGAACTTTTGAG
>NW_006921684.1:518322-519922 GCF_000298275.1 Orycteropus afer afer
TCTGTCATTCAGCATTTCACTCTCTATCAAACAGTACCATTCAATGTTACCCTGTATTCCTTCCTGTCATTAAATGAATTATTTTTCTTTTAATCTTTCCTTTGCTTGACACATAAGAGCAACATAGTGTTCATATTAATGTATAATGGGGTCTACTATGCTGATCATTGATGGAGTACCATCACCCCAAGCTGTCAAGTAACACTCAGTTCCATTAGTACATATCAGGTATGCAACATTACACAATTCCACAAGAAGCTGTCCCAGGATAAGCATCTTCAATTGGACAGGTAGCAACAACCATCTCTCTCAATAATATTCTTTTATTTTTATGGGATATGAATATTTGATGTTATGGATCTCAAAGATCCTTACTGCTGAATCCTGGAGAAAACTGAGAAAACTTAAAACACATCCCTAAAATGCCATTATATGCTTCATAAATGTAATAAAAATCCACAAGTTACTATTAATTTGCTTATTCAACATACATTTATTAAACATCTGACACAGTCTACAATGTGGTTATTCTATCCAGATGACCGTGGACCCCATTTATTAATGTTGTGCTATCTGTCAGCTGTGGTGTGATTTGTTACAAACAGAATGCATCTGACACATTTCTTGGAACCTGTTCTTAGGACATGGAGCTCTGTTGGTGCAGTTAAGGCATTCAGGGGCTAATCCAAAAGTTGGCAGTTAGAACCCATCAGCAGCTCCACAAAAGAAAGGTGCAGCAGTCTGCTTCCATAAAGATTTACAGACTTGGAAACCCTGTGGGGCAATTATACTCTGTCTTACAGGGTCACTATGAGTCAGAATTCCCTCGATGGCAGTGGTTTGGTTTCCAAGTTTGAAAGTGTAAAAGCCTCAAGTCAGTACCACTCCAAGGCAGAATTTATACCACACTCTTTGCCAAAATCAGGCTGGAAATACTTCCTATGGAACTTTTTCAAGATAACACCTTTGCTTGGCTCCTTCTCTTTCCTCCCCTGCTTGCTTCTCTCCTTAAACAGTCATCTCTAAGAAAGTTTTTGAAGACCTCAGAGAGTTGTGGAAGATGTCTGGAATTTCAAAGACAGGCTCATGATCTTTATTACAAATTTCAAAACTATTTATAAATTAGTTTTACTACAAAATAGATTGAGTGAATGGAGGGAAGTACTTAGTTAAGCTCTCTGAATATAAAGAATTTTCATCAGTGAAAAAATGTTCATCTTCATAAAGTATGGCATAAAAATATTTTGGTAATAATATTTAGTATTTAATATTTATTTAGTAGTAATATATCTAGAATTACATTGTTACATTATTTTCCATTCCTATGGATCCTTATTTTTCTATCATAGTACATGTCTTTGATAATTTTTCTTCACTTATATTTTTAACTTCTGAATTTTTTGCCTAGTCTTTGGACTTCTTCTTTTTTATCATCATGATGATAGGAATTACAAAACTTCAGCTGCTAAATGCCGTCATAACTGTCTGAGGTCAATGCTTTAACATTGTGCAACCAGAGCTCCTTAAATTTATAGACAAGTTCTTAAAAAGACTGACAAGTCAGGGAGGCGGGGCAAGATGGCGGACTAGGCAGAAGGAT
>NW_006921684.1:536078-537110 GCF_000298275.1 Orycteropus afer afer
AAAAAAAAAAAGTATGGTGAAAAGATAAAACCCTGACATAAGCCCTTTCTGATTTCAAATACTGTAGTATTCTCTTGTTCTATTTGAATGACAGCCTCTTGGTCTATATACAAGTTCCTCAAGAACACAATTTAATGTTCTGGAATTCCCATTACTCACAATGATATCCATAAATTGTCACGATCAACACAGTTGAATATCTTTACATGATCTATAAACACAAGAAAATGCCTTTCTGGTATTTGCTTTCAGCCAAGATCCATCTTACCTCAGCTATGATATCCCTTGTTCCACATCCTCTTCTGAATCCAGCTTGAATTTCTGGAAATTCCCTGTCAATATACTCCTGCAACCATTTTTAAATTATCTTCACCAAGATTTGCTTGCATATGACATATTATTGATGCTTTTCAATAATTTCCGCATTCTGTTGGATCACCTTTCTTTGGAATGGGCACAAATATGGATCTCTTCCAGTCATTTGTCCAATAGCTATCTTCCAAATTTTGTGGCATAAATGAATAAGCACCTCCAGGTCTGCATCCTTTTGTTGAAACATCTCATTGGGTGTTCTGTAAATTCCTGTAGCCTTGATTTCCACCAATTCCTTCAATGCAGCTTGGACTTCTTCCTTCAATACCATTGGCTCTTGATCATACACTACCTCCTAAAATGGTTGAATGTTGACTAATTCTTTCTTGTACAGTGACTCTGTGTATTTCTCCCATCTTCTTTTTTTAATCCTTCTTATTTTATTTATTAGTATTTATGTTCATTTTTTTTTTTTTTTTGGTATATGACTTTATTTTTACTCCCAAGTTAATATGTGTCTACCTTCTAGTTAGTAGTTTACTTTCCTTTTCCCACCCACTTCTGGTAACCAAAAAGAATATTTCTTTTATTTGTTGTGATTTGGGTCAAAGTTTACAGAGCAATTTCACTTTCCATACAGCAGTTCACACACACTTTGTCTCATGACATTGACTGCAATTTACCACAATGCAACAGCTCCCCTCCCACTACCTCCCCATA
>NW_006921684.1:537748-554574 GCF_000298275.1 Orycteropus afer afer
CCAGTCATTAATTGCCAAAGTAGGAGGGGAAGCAATGTTTTGTGTGGTATGTTATGCCAATTGTGCTTGATGTCCCCTGTGACTATGGTTCCAAGCCCACAGATCCAACTACTCACTCCCTCAGGATAGCTGGCTGTGGCCAAGAAGTGACTACAACCTTGTCCCTTCTCAGCCCTACTATATACCTGGGAATTCTTACAGAACATACAAATATACTTGTACATTGTCTGACAATCCTATACATGGTCTTGGGCACACTGCCTCCTGCATAGTTATATAATTCAGCCTGTCCACCCATCTATCCACCCCTATATCCATGTTTACCTTCACTGACAAAGCAGTAGTGTATGTGCAAAAGGGTTATCTTTGTTGTCTGCACCTCCCATGTACCTCTCTATGTCTTCCTCTTCCTCAATGCCACCATTTGATCACTCACATTTGGTACATTGCCCTTCTCTTCACCCTAATCAATACTTATTTCTACCTATCTAACAGTGTTCCCTCCCCTCCCCTCTCACCGCTGGTAACCAACAAAGAAAATTTCCTTCCATATATAAACCTTTCCTTGACTTTTTACTATAATGGACAAATACATTTTCTGTCCTTCTGTGATTGACTTATTTCACTCAGCATAATGTCCTCCAAGTTCATTCACATTATGCAGTGTTTTGCAGATTCTATGTTATTCTTTAGGGTTGCATAATATCCCATTGTGTATATGTACCATGGTTTGGCTTTTCATTGTTCAGTTGATGGACACCTAGGTTTTTCCCAACTTTTAACTATTGTAAATAGTGCTGCAATGAACATGGGTGTGCATATGTCTGTTCTTGTAATGGCTCTCACTTCTTTAGGATATATATGTAGTAATGGAATGTCTGGGTCAAATGATATTTCTAGTTCCAACTTTTGAAGGAATCACCATACTGCTTTCCACAGTGGTTGTACCATTTTACAGTCCCACCAGCAGTGTACGAGAGTCCCAATCTCTCTGCTTCCTTGACAGCATTTATTTTCTATCTTCTTAAACTTTGCTACTAGTGCTGGGGCAAGATGGTATCTCCTTGTCATTTTGATTTGCATCTCTCTAATGACTCATGATTGTGAGCATTTCTTATTATGTTTTTTGGCCACCTGCATATCCTCTTTGGTGAAGTGTCTATTTATGTCTTCTGCCCATTTTTTAATTGGATTATTTGTCTTTTTGTTGTTGAGGTGGTGAAATTTTCTATAAATTCTAGAGATAAAAGTCATTTGTCAGATATATCATTGTCGAATATTTTTAGCCAATCTGCAGGTTCTCTTTGACTCTTCTGGAGAAGTCTTTGAAAGCACATAAAAATTTAATTTTCACAAGGTCTCACTCATGTAGTTTCTCTTCTGCTATTAGTGCATTTTTGGTTATGCTTGATGATCTGTTTATGGAGCTTTGGTGGTGTAGTGCCTAAGGCACTTGACTGCTAACCAGAAGACTGGCAGTTCAAACCCACAAGCCACTCCTTGGAAGGAAGGTTGGGCAATCTACTTCCATAGTGATAACACCTCGGAAACCCAAAGAGGGGTCGCTAAGAGTTGGGTCTCACTAGATGGCAAATAACAACAACAACAACAACAAATTTGCCCCTAGTTTTTCCTTGAGGAACTTTATACTTTTAGGTTTCACATTTAAGTCTTTGATCTATCTAGAGTTAGTTGTATTGTATGGTGTGTGGTACAGATCTTGTTTCATTTTTCTGCAAATGGATATCCAGTTTTGCCAGCACTATTTACTAAACAAACATTCTCTTCTCCATTTAATGGATTTTGGCCCTTTTTCAAAAATCAGCTGACCATAGGTCAATGGATCTATTTCTGGGTTCTCAATTCTATTCCATTGGTCTATGTGTCTGTCATTATATCAATACCAGGCAACTTTGACTACTGTGGCTATATAGCAGGTTTTGACATCTGGCTGTGTGAGACCTCCTACTTTGTTCTTCTTTAATAGTGCTTTGCTTACCTGAGGTGTCTTTCATTTCCATGTAAATTAGTAATTGGCTTTTCAATACCCTTAAAGAATGTTGATAGGATCTGGATGGCATTGAATGTATAGATTGCTTTGGGTAGAATTGACATTTTCACAATTTTCAATCTTCCTATCCATGAGGATGGTGTATTCTTCCACTTACGTGGATCTCTTATGGTTTCTTGAAGTAGTCTTTTATAGTTTTCTCTGTACATGTCTTTTGTGTCCCTGGTAAGATTTATTCCTAAATATTTCTTTTTTGTTTTTGGTAATTATAAATGGTAACGATTTCCTTATTTATTTTTCAGCAATCTCTTTGCTGCTGCAGAGGAATCCAACTGATTTTTGGATGCTGAACTTGTATCCTGCTGTGATGCTAAATCTCTCAATTAGTTCCAATAGACTGAGCCTCTAGTGTTTTCATATCATCAGCAAATAGGGATAGTTTGACTTCTTCCTTACCAATTTGGATGCCTTTGATTTCCCTTTCTTGCCTTATGGCCCTGGCTAGGACTTTCATACAATGTTGAATAGAAGTGGTTATAGAGGCCATCTTTGTTTGGTTCCTTTTCTGAAGAGGAATGATTTTGGTCTCTCTCCATTGAGAATAGTGATGGCCCTTGGTTTTGCATAAAGACCTTTATTATGTTGAGGAATGTCCCTTCTATCCCTATTTTATTGAGAGCTTTGATCAAGAATAGGTGTTGGCTTTTATGAATTGATTGATATGATCATGTGGTTCTTTTCCTTTGTTTTGCTTATGTGGTGGATGGCATTGATTGCTTTTCTAATGTTAAACCATCCTTGTATACCTGACATGAACCCCACTTGGTCATAATGAATTATTTCCTTGATATGTTGTCAGAGTCTATTTGCTAGGATTTTGTGGAAGACTTTTGCATCTATATTCATGAGGGATATTGGTCTGCAGTTTTCCTTTTGAGTGATGTCTTTGCCTGGTTTTGGTATCAAGGTTATGCTTGCTTCACAAAATCAATTAGGGTGGATTCCATCCTTGTGTATGTTTTGGAATAGTTGAGGAGGGTTGGTGTCAGTTCTTCTCTGAATGTTTGGTAGAATTCTCCTTTGAAACCATCTGGGCCAGGACTCTTTTTGTTGGTAATTTTTTTATGACCTGTTCAGATTCTTTTGTTATGGGTCTGTTCAACTTTTCCACATCAGTCTGTGTTAGTTTAGGTAAATATGTTTCTAGAAATCTGTGCATTTCTTCCAGATTTTCAAATTGGTTGGAGTACAGTTCTTTATAGTATCCTGATACTATTCTTTTTATTTCAGGTGGTTCTGTTGTGATGTCACCCATTTCATTTCTTATTTGTGTGATTTGTATTCTCTCCCTCTTTTCCTTTGTTAATTTAACAATTTTGCCAGTGTTTTGTCAATTTTATTAATCTTTTCAAAAAACCAACTTCTAGTCTTGTTGATTTTTTCTATTGCCCTTCTATTTTCTGTTTCATTGATTTCTGCTCAAATCCTTATTGTTTCCCTTCTTCTGGTGACTGTAGGCTTTTCTTGCTGTTCTTTATCTAATTGTTGGAGATGTTGGTTTAATGTGTTGATTTTGGCTCTGTCTTCTTTTTTGATATGTGTATTTGTTGCTATAAATTGGCCTCTTCACTGCTTTTGCTGTGTCCCAAAGATTTTTGTATGTGTTGTTTTCATTCTCGTTTGATTAGAGGAGCTTTTAAATTTCATTTTTTTTATTTTGTCTATTATGCAGTCATTTTTAAGGAGGGTGTTATTCAGTTCCTATATGTTTTCTCTTTTTTCATTCATCTTCCTATTGTTGATTTCTAGTTTTACAGCATTGTGATCTGAGAAGATGCTTTGCAGTATTTCAATATTATTAAAATTTTGAGGCTTGTTTTGTGGCTTAACATATGGTCTATCCTGGAGAGTGTTCCATGTGCACTGAAAAAGAGTGTATATTGTGCTGTTGTTGGGTGAAGTTCTCTGTAGACGTGTACAAGGTCAAGTTTGTGGATTGTATTGTTAAGCTCTTCTGAGTCTTTGTTGAGTTTCTTTCCAGTTGTTCTGTCTTTCATTTAAAGTGGTGTATTAAATTATTCCACTATGATCATAGAGTCACCTATTTGCCTTTTCAGCTCTTTTGAAGTCTGATTTATGTATTTTGGCTCTTTCATTGCAGTCATTAATATTTATTATGGTTATATCTTCTTGTTCAATGGATCCTTTAATCATAATATAATGTCCTTCCTTGTCTCATATGGTGGTTTTTGTCTTAAAGTGAATTTGATCAGAAATTAATATTTCCACTCCTGCTCTTTTACTGTTGCCATTTGCTTGATATATCTTTTTCCAACCTTTTATTTTTAGTCCATTTTTGTCTTTGTTTCTATGGTGCGTCCCTTGTAGACAGAATATTGATGGGTTATGTTTTCTTATCCAGTCTGCAACTCTCCATCTTTTGAGTCATGCATTTAATCCATTAACATTCAATGTAATTCTCAACAAGTATGAATGTCTTGCTGTCATTTTGTTATGTGTTTTTTTCATGGTGTTCCTGGTTTCTTCCATATAATTTTCTATGCTGAGGTAATTATGTTTATGAATCATGTTATTATTTCCTTTGTTGCTATTGTTTTAGTGTTTGCTGAATATTTGCACTTGTCCTATTTTTTATTGTGATGTGAAGGTTTATCATTTTTTTGGGGGTTACCCTGTTTTTTAGAATTTTTTCCCTAAGTTTAGAACAGTCCATTCTATCTTGCAACTCTCTTGACTTCCTCATCATTTAGAAGTACTGTAACTACACTGTTTTCCTCTTTTTTTGGTTTGTAATTTTCCTCATTTACCAATTGATGACTCTGGTTCCCTGTTTACAATCTTTCAAGCTTATTTTACTTTGGATACATCCATAGCTTTGTTGGTTTCTGGGTTATGTCATCTTATGTATTAATGGTCAGTTGCTGTTTGTTATTATTGGTTTTTGGAGTCTATCCTGTTTGGGATTTGTTGAACTTCCTGAATGGACACATTCTCATCTTTCATCATATCAGGGAACTTCTCTTCGAACAAATCTTGGACTATTTTCTCAGTGGTTTTCTTTTTCTCTTCTTATTCTGGAATTCCAATGACATGTAGGTTAGTCCTTTTGATGGTATCCCACATGAACATGAGGGTTTCTTCATTTTGTTTCAATCTTTTTTCTGGTTGATGCCTTTCCAAAGGAGTGTTCAGGTATTTGTCTTCAATCTCATTAATTCCATCTTTCATTGATTCAATTCTACTCTTTTGTCCTTTCAATGTGTGATCTATTTTTGAAAATTTGGTATTAATCTTCGGATTTCTATCTGTAGATTTTGTATCACTTCTAATTTTTCATTTATTTTGTCATTTTCTTCTTGTATTTTCTTCCAAAATTCTTCTAGGGTTTTGTTTGTGTTTTCCATAATTTTGTCAGTATTTTCCTTGATCTGTCTCTCAATCCTTTTTTTTTTTTGTTGTTGTTGTTGTTATATGCTGTCGAGTTGGACCCGACTCATTGCAACTCCTCCTTGGGTTTCCGAGGCAGTATCACTATGGGAGTAGATTGCCCCATCTTCCTTCCAAGGAGTAGCTGGTGGGTTTGAACTGCCAGCCTTCTGGTTGGCAGTCAAGTGTCTGTAGGCACTACGCTACCAGAGCTCCCTCTCAATCCTTTAACGATACCTTAATATAATTCTTTTAAATTCCTTATCACAGAGTTCCAATGCTGCTTCTTCCCCAAGGATGTTTTTGTGTCTGTATCCTGCTTCCTTGTTTCTACCACTTTATCTTGCTTTTTTGTGTGGACTGTGATGATCTGTTGTCTCTGAGACATTATTATCATTTCTTTATTTAGATCTCTGTTAACTATTCATGAAGAGCAGTAAGGGAGACACAACCTTTTCTTGGTGGTTATGTATCATTGGCCAATTGATGGAGAAAGAAGTGGTGGCTCTCACTCAGTAAGTGGAGCTGCAGAAGGTATGAGTGTGGTTGCTTCATATGGGCACAGTTGCTGTCTCTCACTCAATTAGACAAAAACAACAATTAAAAAACACCAAAAAGTAAAGGCAAGCAGACAAAAACACACTACATAAGCACACAGGAAAAATCACCAAAAAATGGAAAAAATAAAAGAGAGGGAAAAAAACCCCACAATATCTGGAGAGAGAACAATAAGAGGAAAATGGTAGAGTAGGAGAATAATGAAGAAAAAAATGGAAAAAATGGAAAAAGAAAAACAATGAAGAAAATTAACCGTGAGATAGAAAAAAAATTGGAACCAGAAATAAGGAAGAGAGAAAACATTGAAAAGGTGGGAAGGGAAGAATAAAGAATAATAATAAAAAGGACAATAATAATAATAATAATAATTTTAAAACAGATAAGAACAAACAAACTAAAAAATAAAAGAGGAATAAAATAAATCTGGGTCGGGTGGTACAGGCCACCCAGTCTCCGTCTGAGCACAGATTCAGATGGAATTCCTGCCATCTGAGAAGGTTGGTGGGAATGAGGGATGGCCACACCTCTGTTCACCAAGGTGTAGGTTATAAGAATAACAAGAGGAATATAGCACCTTTCCAGTTTGGGGCATCCAGAATGTCCTTGTGGTTCCCAGCAAGTGGAGACTACTCTTAAGTCCCTGGAATCTGAGAGAAGGCTGTCACTTTAAATATCCAAAATTGTCAAACTGCTTGTAAACATTCAAAATGGCTGCTCCCTCTGGACAGCAAAAGTCCACAGCTCAGCCCTCCTTCCTCTTCACTGCTTCCCCTTTCATTCACCAGCCACAGTGTAGTCCTCTGTGCAGTCCCTGGCTACCAGTGCTTATTTTTAGATTAATTCTTAGGTCCTAACACCACTCAGCAATATCCAAACTGTCTGTACTGTCAGGATTGCTGCTAGACCACAGCTCCCTATGTCTCCTTTTTTGTGCAAATTCTTCTACTAGTTGGAGTTTAGTCTACTTTTATATCCTTCCCTTGAAAGCTCAGGGCTCCAGGATTATCTTCTGTATCTGTGTTAATTGGTTCCCCTTTTCTTTGTCGAAGAGAGTCTGTGCAGTCTTCTGTCTATTCCGTCATCTTACCCAGAAGCCTCACTAAAGAATATTTCTTTTTGTTTGAAATTTTGTCTTGATTTTTTAAAATTTTCATGTACTATTTGTCCTTTTGGGAGTTCTGGTAGCATAGTGGCTAAAGCACTTGACTGCTAACCAGAAGGCTGACGGTTCAAACCCACCAGTCACTCCTCGGAAGGAAGGTTGGACAATCCTACTTCCATAGTGATACTGCCTCAGAATCCCAAGGAGGGGTCGCTATGAGTCGGGGCCGACTCAACGGCACATAACAACAACAACAACAACAACATTTGTCCTTTTATAATTGACTAAGGGAGCTCTGGTAGCATAGTGCCTAAGGCGCTTGACTGCTAACCAGAAGGCTGGTGGTTCAAACCCACCAGCCACTCCTTGGAAGGAAGGTTGGACAATCCTACTTCCATAGTGATACTGCCTCAGAATCCCAAGGAGGGGTCGCTATGAGTCGGGGCCGACTCGATGGCACATAACAACAACAACAACAACAACTTCGCTCAGTATAATGGCCTCTAAGTTTATCCATATTATGAGGTGTTTGGCATATTGATCATTTTTCTTTAATGTTGCATGATATACCATTATATGTAAGTTGTATTATATATCATTCTCTGTTAATGGGCATTTAGGTTGTTTCCATCTGTTTGCTATTGTGATGCACATCTTCTTTTGATGCTCCCTGCATCTTTCAATATTTTGCCCATAGAATCCTTCAAAATTGCAAGTTGAGGTTTGAATTTTTGTTTTTTCAGTTCTTTCAGCTTGAGAAATGCTGAGCATGTTCTTCCTTTCTGCTTTTCTAATTCTAAGTCTTTGCACATTTCTTTACAATTCTTTAGTTAGTATTCTGCCTCCCTTTGAAATCTTCTGTTCAGCTCTATTATTTCATCATTTTTTTTTTTTCCATTTGCTTTAGGTACTCTACATTCAAGAGCAAGTTTTAGTTTCTTCTGATATCCATGTTTGTTTTTTTTTTTCCTTTTCTGTCATTTTAGGTACTGTTTGCTTTCTTCATGAATGATGCTTTTGATGTCATCCCACAACTTATCTGGTCTTCAGGCATTTGTATTCAATGTGCCAAATCTACTTTTCAGATGATCTCTATATTCAGGTGAGATATACTCAAGGTCCTATATTGGCTCATGTTGACTTGTTTGAATTTTCTTCAGCTTTAACTTGAACTTGCATATATGCAATTGATGGTCTGTTCCACAGTCAGTATAGATCTTGAAATGTTCTTTTTGAGATGAACATTATGTTATTCCTCTTCAATTTGTCATCCCCAGAATAGTAGACCATATTATTATCAGATTCTAAATGGTCAGTTCCAGTCCATTTCATCTCACTAATGCTTAGGATATTGATCTTTATACATTCATTCCATTTCATTTTTGACAAATTTCAATTTTCTAGATTTATACTTTGTACATTCCACTTTCAAATTATTAATGTATATTGCAGCTGTTTCTTCCCATTTTAAGTGGTAACCCATCAGCAAATGAAGGTCCTGAAAGCTTGACTCCATCCACATCATTAAGGTGGATTCTACTTTGATGAGGCAGCATTTCTACAGTGATATTTTTAGTGCCTTCCAACGTGAGAGGTTCATTTTTAGGCATTATATCAGATAATATTTCAGGGCTATTTGTAAAGTTTTCTAGTAATATATCTGACAGTGTTTTACTGCTATCATAAGGATTTTAGTGACCAATTTTTTCAGAAGTGGATGGATCTTTCCTTCTTTCCTGTCTTAGTCTAGAAGCACTGCTGAAACCTGCACATTATAGGTGGGCAGGTTTATTATTGTTTTTATTTGAAATACCAATGGCATAGCCTGCAGCCTCATAGCAACAAGCAAGCCACCACAGTATGACAAACTGACAGACAAGTGGTGGTATTGATTGAATAAGGGATTGGAACTCTTTAGAAATGGATGGTGAGCAGACAAGAGTGTAAAATGTGACTCAGTAGGTGAGGCTGCTGTAAACTGAAATACAGACTCATAAAGGAAGTCTTTCAGAGCAAAATTTACAGTTAATTTTTAGATATACTAGGTGTGAAGACTAATGTGGTCAATATGTAAATGTGAATCTAGAGCTCAAATGAGTGATGGCAGTCAGATTGCCATTTCAGTTTTTGTACACAAAAATATGTACTTCATCACTTGATTTATGTCCAGTTTTCTTCTTTGACGGCAGAAGAAGGAACAACACAGAAAATTCTACCTATATGACAATAAAACAATAGGACAAAATCACTTAAGTAGAACACTAAAATCATTTATTTACGCTAAGCCTTTCAAGTGGTTTGTACATGTTAACACAGTCCTCCATTATGTGGGAAATTAGAACAGCTTAAGAGAATATTTATGCAAGTGTTTCTTGAAATGTGGTCTAAGGCTTTGTTTCAGAATTACTGGGGCAATTATTAAAAACATAGATGCCACTCAGGCTTAGAGGACAGTATTTCTGATGTGTGGATTTTTAGCAATCACTTCTTATGCTGTTAAATCCACTTCAATATGAGAGCTATTGAAAAATACCACAGAACATGAATTGTAAATTCTGCAACAGGGTTTTAATCAAAATCCTTTCTTTTTTTTTTTTTTTAAATTGGCTGTCTGATCTTGTGAAAGTTACTTAACTTGTGTAAGCTTATATATTTTCATATTTAAAATAATATAGTAACTAGTTCCAACCCCATATGATTATTATGCAGATGAAATGAAATAGTATTTTAAAAGTTCACAGGAACAAAGTTAAGGCAATATTTTCACTATCATACTTGATGCATAAAAAGTCTTTGATACATATTCAGTAAAATAATAAATAAATGAAGGAAGGATGAAACAAAGAATGTGCAGATTATGTGCCTTATAAATATTAATTTTAAATTTTTACCTATTATCCCAATAATTTAGTAATTATGACATTGACAACAAGACTTTAGTCATAAGTTTGAAGGAAAGTAATGTTCAACTAATGTTTTCAAGCTTCTCCTGTTTGCAAAATAATGTGTTTATTCCTTTCATATGTATCATCTTGTTTAATTTTCATAACAGCATTGTGAAAGGATAATCCAATACTTATTTTCCAAATCAGATAACAGAAATTCAAATGTTTGAAATTAAATTAGATAACTGAGGTTCAAAGGGACTGGTGAATATTTCATAGTCAAGCTATGAGTATGTAACAGGAAAATTTTTAATGTTCATGAAATTCTGTGTTCTTCAACAGTGTTTTCCTAAGAGCTCTACTAATACAATCTTAAAGGTAGTTTCTGTTGAACTAGTCTAGATTTCACTAACAACTTATAAACAACTTATAAACTATTTTAATATGCAAATTTGTAAATTCTTGCCATTTTAGTTGAAAATTTATTGGATTTAAAGGCTGGTTTTATTTCCATGACATTGGAGCATATCTCCAATATTAAAGAATGATCCTATAGAAATTATATGCTTTCCAGAAATGATGACTGAATTATTTTAGGGAAACATATGTTATTAGTTGAGGCACAACAAAAATAAAAATGCATGTTCCTCACATAGATTTCATAGTCTTTAACAAAAAAAAGAAGAAAAAAAGTATAAGTGAAAATGCTTATGTTATGTTTATTATGTAAGAGGCTTTTTAAAGTGTTTTACAAACATTACCTTATTTCATTTTTATACCAATTTCACAGAAAAAGGTACATTTATTATCTCCATTTTATGGCAAGGAAATTGAAGAACAGAGATAATAAAATGTGTTCAAAATTTCAAAGTTGAAACACCTTAGCAGGAGTTCTAGCTATCAAAATGTAAAGCAATTGGCAATACAGAAAAGTATAAATCTGTACAAAATGGTTAAAAGCAACCATTTCAGGGCTGTAGGAATCTGATTACGCCTTGGCCACTAAGTAAAAAAGCAAATAAACAATCAAAAATACAATCTCTAAAAGATAAGGGTCAAAAATTGCTACAGTATATTATCTAAAATATCCAGAAATCAACCAGAATATATAATATACAAAGAAATGAGAAATGTGATTCATAGAGAGAAAAAGCAATCAATTAGGAACAGACAATGAGTGTGCCAGATGTTAAAAAGATCATTAAAAAGACCACAAAACAGCTATAACAAATATGTTCATGAAATTATATTTAATAAGTGAAGGTACTCTCAAGAGAGAAAGAAAAGCTGTAACAAATAAACAAATGAGAATAATCAAGTTTAAAAGAACAATACCAAAATAAAATTCAGTAGATGGACTCCCTAACAGATTTGTGAAGACAGAAGAAAGAACGAATAACATTGAAAAAAATCTATAGAGATTATTTATTAATTAGAGAGAAAAAGGACAAAAGTGGTAGTGAGTGGTGGTAGTGGAGTCAGTGGTAGTGAGTTTGATTTTTTTGTTTGTTTGTTTTTAGCATAGTAGTAGTTCATATGATTGTCTGATTCAAAATGGCCAAAACTAGCCAATTTCCATTCACTGATGATAGTATATTGATCTTAACACATTCCATTTCAGTTTTGACAACTTCCAAGTTTCCAAGATTTATAGTTCGTTCATTCCACATTTTGATTATTAATGGATGTTTGCAATTGTTTTTTTTTTCCCCCATTTTGAGTCATGCCTCATTAGCTAATGGAGTTCCCAAAAGCTTTTCTCAATCTACATTACTAAGTTCAACTCTACTTTGAGGAGGTAGCTTTTCCCCAGTCATATTTAGAGTGCTTCAGACCTGATCACAAAGTTTTCCAGTAATATATCAGACAGTGTCTTAACTGCTGTTCATAAGATTTTCACTGGGCAATGTTTTGAGAAATGGATGGCCCTTTCCTTCTTTCTTGTCTGTCTTCCTAGAAGCTCCACAGAAGTCTGTCGACCATGGGTGACCCTGCTGAGAGTTGAAACACTGGTGGCATAGCTTACAGCCTCACAGCACCACCCAAGCCACCAAAGTATGACAGAATGACAGATAAGTAGTGTCTCTCTTATTAAGTCTTCAATAATTCAAGCCTGATTTTTGTACTGATCTTTACATCTGTCCATTGTTTCATGCCAGATATTCCACCTGCTTTCTTGTTTTCATTATCTACACTTCTTCTCAAAAACAAAACCAAACACACTCACTGCCACTGAGACAGATCCAACCCATAGCAACCCCTCCTTGGGTTTCTGAAGTGGTATCACTACAGAAGTAAATTTCCCAACCTTCCTTCTAAGGAGTGGCGGATGGGTTTGAACCGCCAGTCTTCTGGTTAACAGTCAAATGCCTTACACACTATGCCACCAGAGTTCCTTACCACTATAGCTATTCAGAAGTCTTTTTCTGACTGTGCCAGATATATGTACTCATATTTGTCTACTTACCACAAGTCAGTATTGCATTTCAATTTTATTTCTTTAATAACTCTTATTGCTACCTGAAATTCTAATTTTATTCTTTATTTACATTCATTTTGATATTTCTCCCACCAGAACATAAGGAACATGAGATAAGGGATTCTTTTTTATAAGCTGATAGATCCTAAACACCTGAAACAGCTAACCTAAACATATAAGAGCAAGCATAGTATGTGGTTAGTTAATATTTCTTGAATCAATTAATTATTTTAATTATAATGATTTGTCTGTGTCTGTCTCATAAAAAAAAAAACGAGGTAGGAGAATTAAATAGCAGAATAATGTATTAATCAGTTTTTGTTACTCTTGTGAATAGACTTTTTAAATCTTGATGAGTCTGTGAGTTGTTCATTATAAAATAGGAATTGATATGTGGATATATTTATTATACTGAATTATTCAATGTGGGAAATTTTACTTAATGAAAATAAAGTTGAAATTGTGTGATAATTAGGGATTCAATATGGAGTCTCATCAGTGATCACCACACTATTTCCCTCTAGTATCTTAGTTCTTGAAAAACTAGGCACAGCAGTTTGAATTAAGGATTCTGTTGCTCTGAACAGCTCATCGAGTCAGAGTGCACTGAACTCAGAGGAGTAGAATTGGAAGGGATAAAGGGACAGGAAGGGAAAAAAATAACAGGAATCTGTCCTGTGGATCACTGACAGGAAGCTGAGAAAGGCCACCTGAGCCCTCCCTGGGTTAAGGAGGAAGACACCACGCCAGCATACCAGTGACCACACCAACATATTAGTGATCACCCCAAGGGTCTACCTTTAGCACCTGATTTTATCAGTAACTTGGGGTGGCTAGGTGCAAACGGCATGTCCAGCACCCCTGAAACCCAAATGGAGAGTCCATTGGTGCTGCAGGAGGGCAGGCCATGGGATGTGCCCATGCAGTGAGCCACTGTTCAGGCTTGGGTCAGCTTAGTGGCACTAAGAGTCCTGAACTTGACTTTATCAGTGATATTAGGACCACAGATTACTAACAGCCACTCCCCTGACTCCAGTGCTGCTGAAACTGAGATCTTTGGTGCCACAGGTGAGCGGACCCACAGGGGAGCTCACGTGGCATATCATGGTCTGGGCCAGTTGGGCCGGTGCCACAGGTGGGTGGGCCCAGAGAGAGGAGCCCCCATGGTGAATCACGGAGCTGGGCAGTTGTCTTGGGTTGGCTTTTTGGCGTGGAGGGCCTTGGGAGTGGGGTTTTTGCATGTGTCTGAGCCTGATGGAAGGCAGTGACCCCCTAACAACTGGAATCTTTGCTGAAATTGAACTGCAGGCCTGTACTGAATAACAGTACAACATCATCATTAGCAGCCCACTCAAAGCCCTAGAAACCACCCCTACCAAGAGGGAATTTCCCTTCTCCTGATCTTCCGCTCCCACCTTCTCCACCAATAACTTCACTCATCCAATGGAACAAACCGCATTTGACCACCATAATACCTTGCGGTTCGAACTCTAAACCCTGTTCCAACAAATAGAAACCCATATCCACATTCTACACAGTGATTCCACCATCAAAAAGAAAACTGCAGAGCAACCCAGCACACCTGAATTAATAACTAAAAATATAAAATACACCAGCTTCGTCTTTTCAAAACATTATACCATAAAACCAAGATAAAACAAATCAATACATAACCAACACTTAAAGGCAACCTCAAAATATCTAGGAAACAACAGGGAACCTTAAATCAAACAGAAAAATACAGGACAAGGTATTAGAAGCAAAACCACAAACAAAGGTCTCATTAAACATGGAGGAAGATGAGGCCATAAAATTATCTGAGAAGCAATTTAGAAAATACATTTATAGAGCTTTACAAGAGCCTAAGGAAACCCCAAACAGAAGCAAGGAGAACACAGACAGTTCCCTGGAAGAACTCAGGAAAGTCATTCAAGAACAAAATAACAAGGTTAATGCACAATCAGAACTCATACAGAAACAGCAGTTAAAAATCCAGAAGATGATTACTAAAATGACAGAATTATACAACACAGTAGAAGCACAAAAGAGTAGGTTAGAACTGGCTGAAGAATGCATATCTCAACTAGAAGAAAATACAGAACAAAGATTTAAGAGAAATGAAGAGAACCTACGAATTATATGGGATGACATGAGAAGAAACAACATATGACTCATTGGAATTCCAGAACAAGAAGAGAAAAAAAGAACCACCAAAAAAATTGTGCAAGACCTGTGAACAGAAAACTTCCCCCATATCATGAAAGAAGATATTTGTCCAAGAATCTCATAGAACCCCACACAAGAGAGATCCCAAGAGAAAAACACCAAGGCATATTATAATCAAACTCTCCAAAACCAAAGACAAAGAAAAATTTTGAGAGCTGCCCGGGACAAAAGAAATATTGCTTATAATAATCAGACAGTTAGGCTGAGCTCTGACCACTCAGCAAAAAACATGCAAACAAGAATCCAATGGGACAGCAAATATGAAACAATGAAGGAAAAGAACTTCCAACCAAGAATCCTATATCCAGCCAAATTATCCATCAAATATGAGGGTGAAATCAAGGCATTCTCAGACAAACAGAAATTAATGGATTTTGTGAAAAACAGAACAACCCTACAAGAAATGCTTAAGGAAGTCCTTCCAAAAGAAACTCACAACAGAGATCAACAAAATCAGGATACTTGGCATCAACACTAAAACCAAATCAGAAATAGAAATTCAAGATAAGACCATAAAACATTGTACACCAAGGAAGTCAATCAGCACACAACAACAACAACTAACCTATCAGAGGGAATAAAACTTCTAGGTATAAACTTCCAAATGAAGAGGAAGACAGGATAATGTTTTCACAGTATGCACTGTTCTAAAAATTCAGAGACAAGACTATACTCCAAGGTAACCACAGAGAAAAATAACAATCTCCCTAAGTAAATCCAGAAGGAAGGAAAACATATGGGTTTAATAACCACAAAACTAACAATAAAGAAGAAAAGGAAGAAAGCATTAGCCAACAAACCAAACTCAGCACAGAAAAGTATATAGCCCAAGGAAACACCAACAACACAACAAAAAAACACAATAGAATGACAGCAATAAATTCATACCTATCACTAATCATAGTCGATGTGAATGGACTAAATGCACCTATCAAGAGAAAGAGGGTGGCAGACTGGATAAGAAAAGAAGACCCATCGATATGCTGCCTACAAGAGACACACCTTAGACATAAAGATAAAAACAAATTAAGAGTTAAGGGTTGGGAAAAAATAGACCAAGCTAATGGAAACAAACAAACAAAAAAAGGAATGACAATATTAATTTCTGATAAAATAGACATTAAGGTGAAAAACATCATGAGACAAAGGTGGACATTATATGATGCTGAAAGGGTCAATTGACACAGAAGAGGTTACAATAATAAATATTTATGCACCCAACAAAAGTGCTCCAAAATACATGAAGCAAATATTAACTGAATTAAAAGGGATAATAGACAACTCTACAATAGTAGTAAGAGACTTTAACACACCACTTTCAATGAGGGACACAGGTCAACAGGAAAAAAACTAAACAAAGATACAGAAGAGCTCAACAATACAATCAACCAACTCGACCTCATAGATATATACAGAGCATTTCACCCAACAAAAGCCCAATTCACATTCTTCTCTAGTGCACATAGATCCTTCTCCAGAATAGACAATATGTTAGGACACAAAACAAGCCTCAATAAATTCAAAATCACTGAAATACTACAGAGCATCTTCTCAGACCGCAATGCTATAAAATTAGAAATTAATAATAGGAAGAACAAGGAAAAAACATCAAACATATGGAAGTTGAACAACTCAAGCTCAAAAACTACTGGCTGATAAACAGATAAAAACTGAAATAAAAAAATTTCTAGAGACAAATGACACAAAACCTATGGGACACAGCAAAACAGCACTCAGAGGACAGTTTACAGCAATAAATGCATACATAAAAAAAAAAAGAAAAAGAAAGAAAATCAACACTCTAACTCTTCAACTCCAACAACTGGAAATAGAACAACAAAAGAATCCTACAGTACCTAGAAGCAAGGAAATAATAAAGATCAGAGCAGAAATAAATGAAACAGAAAACAAAAATCCATAGACAAAATCAACAAAACAAAAAGCTGGTTCTTCAAAAAGATTAATAAAATTGATAAACCATTGGCAGATCTAACAAAAGAAAAGAAAGAGAAGATCCAAATCACAAGAATTGTAAATAAAAAGGGTGTCATCACAACAGAACCAACTGAAATTAAAAAGATACTGACAGAATATTATGAAAAACTGTACTCCGACAGA
>NW_006921684.1:555003-557040 GCF_000298275.1 Orycteropus afer afer
AAAGCTCCTCAACCTTGAGGTACAGCTCTGCCTCCTGCTCCTGGCCCACTGGAGCTAGAGGCATTTCTTCACTCAGACAGCTGCTGGCTGTTGAGGCTGAGAAGCCCCAAGGTTGACAAGTAAAAAGGCACAATCCTGATGTTACCAAACCACACGGCAGGCTGTTAACTTAAGGCCATTGTAAGTCCCAAGGTCAGCAGAGCATAGCAGACTGCTGAGCAAAGACACGGCTACATGCAGGGTCCAAGTGTGCCATAGGCTAGAGACCATTCTCATATACACAGGAAGCAGACCACACCCCAAAGGCAGCTACTCAGCTGCTTATGGTACATCTCACCATGAAGTTGATTGCCAGTCTCATCATGGGGAATAACTACCACCAGCTGCCCAGCCACTCAACCAGGCCCAGCCAAGCTGACACTCAAACATAACCACCACAACTAACTAAATTATCCCACTCAGAGGAGAAAACTTGAACAGACCTATAACAAAAGAAGAAATTGAAGAGGTCATAAAAAAACTTCCCACAAAGAAAAGTCCTGGCCCTGATGGTTTCACTGGAGAATTTTATCAAATATTCAGAGAAGAGTTGACACCTATGCTACTCAGGCTATTCCAGAACATAGAAAAAGAAGGAATACTCTCAAACTCATCTTACGAAGCAAGCATAACACTAATACCAAAATCATGGAAAGACACCACTAGAAAGGAAAACTACAGACCAATATCTCTCATGAACATAGATGCTAAAATCTTTAACAAAATCCTAGCCAACCGAATCCAACAACATATCAAAAAATTAATACGCCTGGACCAAGTGGGATTCATACCAGGTTTACAAGGGTGGTGGTGCAGCATCAGAAAAACTGTCAATGTATTCCACCACAGAAGAAAAGAACCATATGATTATATCATTTGATGCAGAAAAGGCATTTGATAAAATCCAACATCCATTCCTGTTCAGAACCCTCAGGAAAATAGGGATAGAAGGGAAAATCCTCAACATAATAAAGGGTACATATGCAAAGCCAATGGCCCACATTATTATTAATGGAGGAAGACTCAAGGCATTCCCCTGACAAATGGGAACCAGACAAGGATGCCCTCTATCACCACTTCTATTTAACATTGTATTGGAAGTCCTGACCAGGGCAATAAGGCAAGAAAGAGAAATAAAAGGCATACGAGTTGGCAAAGACGAACTAAAACTATTTCTATTTACGAATGATATGATCCTGTAGGTAGAAAACCCAAGGGACTCAATTAAAAAAAAAAAAAAAAAAACTACTGGAACTAATAGAGTGGTTCAGCAAAGTGGCAGGATACAAGGTCAACACACAAAAATCACTTGGATTCCTCTGCACCAACAGAGTCCTCTGATAAAGAAATAAAAGAAAAATACCATTTACAATAGCTACTAAAAAGATAAAATATCTAGGAATAAACCTCACCAGAGACACAAAAGACCTATACAAAGAATTATAAAACACTGCTATAAGAGACAAC
This sequence comes from Orycteropus afer afer, assembly GCF_000298275.1. Classification (NCBI taxonomy): domain Eukaryota; kingdom Metazoa; phylum Chordata; class Mammalia; order Tubulidentata; family Orycteropodidae; genus Orycteropus; species Orycteropus afer. Next base: position 556,510 of record NW_006921684.1, read on the forward strand.
AAGGGCAGTACAAAAATGGAAGAATCTACCTTGTTCATGGATGTTGTTGTTGTTGTTGTGAGCCATGGAGTCAGACCCGACTCATAGCGACCCCTCCTTGGGTTTCCAAGGCAGTATCACTACAGAAGTAGATTTCCCTACCTTCCTTCCGAGGAGTGTTTGGTGGGTTTGTCAAGTGCCTTAGGCACTACATTACCAGAGTTCCCTGTTCATAGATAGGTAGAATGAATATTGTGAAAATGTCAATACTACCTAAAGCAATGTACACATTTAACGTAATCCCAATCCAGATTCCAACAAAATTTTTTAAGGACATGGAAAAACCAGTTACTAATTTCATATGGAAAGGAAAGAGACCTTGGGTAAGCAGAGCACTTTCTCAAGAAGAAAAAAAAAGTGGGAGGTCTCACACTCACAGATCTTAAGAACTACTATACAGCATCATATTGGTACAATGACAGACAGATAGACCAATGGAACAGAATCAAAAGCCCAGATATAGACTCATCCATCTATGGACAACCGATCTTT
>NW_006921684.1:559010-574115 GCF_000298275.1 Orycteropus afer afer
TGACCACCAGGATAACATCAGTAAATGGGAGGACACCAAATTGTGTCCCAATCCAGATTCCAACAAAATTAAGAGATAGACGGCAGATGCTAATACCAACCAAGGTGTCCAACATACTGCATTGTCATTAACACCAAACACCAGGCTACAGATAAACACATAAACACCTGAGATGATCAGACAGGGGACAGGGAACAGAAGTATACTCTAGACCGAGGATAGACTCAGCTGAGGCTAATCTTGCACAGATACCAGTGACACAAAATACCTGCAATCCTTACAGAAACAATAGAAGACAGACGTAGTGTAATCCCTCACAGACACCCAGACACTATGGGAGAGAGATCCGATAGATCTACCATGTCGGGACCATAGTACTGGGGGGCACCAGACTCAATTGGTACAACAAAATACATAAAATCTTTGTTCTGCATGCTACGTTTGTTAGTAGTGACTGGGGTCTTAAAAGCTTTCAAGTGGCCTTCTAAGATGCAGCTAATGGTCTCCTAGCATCAGAACCGAAGAAGACTGCAAAAAGGGCATTTGGAGGCAATCCATCCTAGGACACGATGGCCCTCAAGACCAGAAGAACTAGAAGGTGCCCATCTACCAATGCCAACCACTCAGGAAAAGATCAAATCTGGAAATCCTGGATAGAGTGGGAGGAAAAATGTGGAATAAAATCCAAAAACTTAATAATGATCATAATTACTGGTCAGACGAAATCTGGTGAGACCCCTAATACTATGGCCCTAGAATGCATTCTGCACCTGGAATAAAACATACTCCCAAGGCTGGCTCTCAGCCCAATAGTTAACAAGATGCACATACACACCACTCAACCCAAGATGACACACCCACATACTCCATGGTAATAGATCCCTTAGAGCAATAGCCCACAGGGTACCTGAGGACCAACACTCAAATTTAGAAAATGCAGGGCAAACAGGAGTGCATAAATATGAGGGCACGGGGGAGGGTTACAGGGTAGGGAGGGGAGGAGACTGGGTTAGGGTTGGACATGGTAAATGGGGAGTGAAACTAAATGTTCACGTAATATTGAATGTAAAACAAGCTCTTAAAATAAAAAAAGAAATTGTATGCTAATTGAAATAATTATTTTAGTAAACACTTCATAATGATATTTCTGTTTTGTAAGACACTTAGTCTGATCTTAATAAATATTAATCATCCTCTTTTTTCAAAGTTGAATTTTAATTTGTTAATTTTAATTGCAGTGATATCCATTTACATTATTCTTTTTGAATTGTTCATTCATTCCCTTGATTTCTGATGAATATCAAATGTATATCTACTAAATTTAAATCTTGTCTGAACTCAGGCAGTACTATTTCTGACTTCTCATGGTACAGCTTATATGGATATATAAACTCACAGGCATTTGTCGTAGTTAAGGAAGGTTATATGTCAACTTGGCTGGTTTTGAGTGGCTGGGCACCAGGATGTAGTTATCCATCATGAGACTGGTAATCAACTCCATGGTGGTATCTGCTGTGAACACCTGAGTAGTTGCCTTAGGGATGTGGTCTAGTTCCAGTATATGAGAAGACAGTTTTGAAAAAGGTTTTGAGCTTCTTGGAACATTTGGATCCTGCATTTAGCCATCACCAGTGAGTAGCCTGTCATGTTGTCTAGAAATTTTGGGACTGTTTCTGAACTTGAACTAGTAGCCTACCATGTTACTTGATAATTTGGGGACTGTATCATTTTACTTGTCAACCTAGGGTTTGTCAGCCTCAGCAGCTAACAGCTCCCTGAGTTGAGACACATCCAGTGGGCCAGCAGCAAAACACAGAGCTGAAGCCCAAGCTCAAGGGGCTTTCACCCAGCCCCTAGAGTCAACACTTTGAACTCAGACTTCTAGCCTCCAAAACTGAAGAGAATAAATCCCTGTTTGTTCAAGCCATCCATTTGTGGTATTTTCTGTTAGAGAATCAAAACAGTGTTATAGCGTAGTTTTTAAGAACCCTGAATTCAATTTTCAGCCCCTCTAAAACCAGGTTTTCTCAACTGTAAAATAAGGACAACAACAGCATCTACCTCCTAAGTAGGATTAAACTTATGTAGTAAATGAACTGTTGTTGTTATGTGCCGTCAAGTTGGACCCAACTCATAGCTACCCCTCCTTGGGTTTTCGAGGCAGTATCACTACGGAAGCAGATTGCCCCATCTTCCTTCTGAGGAGTGGCTGGTGGGTTTGAACCGCCAGCCTTCTGGTTAGCAGTCAAGTGCCTTTAGGCACTACACTACCAGAGCTCCTAGTAAATGAACTAATCCAAATAAATCACAGATGACATAACAAGTGGTGTTTAGTTATTGACCATCAATTTTGGACTTTAAATTTGTATTGATTTACATTTTTGTATTTTATAAAAATATGAAAAATAAAGTCAGAAAAAAATCTGTTTTTTTTAAATAAATTAATGTACTCTTACATAAGTGATTGAAGTGTAATATGGATTTTTTGTGATAATTATTCACTTTCTTATTCACTGATGTTTATTGGCTATCTATCTATATCAAATACCATATAAGATATAGCAAGGATGCAAAAAATTAAATAACTGAATATCAGATTAATTTTAAAGACTCAAATTATGAAATGAAATTCAGAGACAATAACACTCATTTGCATTTGAATCTGGTAGGTATCATGTTATAGATATTTTAAGTTAGTTGTTCTGAGGTCAAGAATGACAGATCTTCTGTGCATGTTATTTACCAGGGTCAGTTTTCTCATCTATAAAATGAGCAGTTTGATTACATTATCTCTAATAACCCTCCAAGGCCCAAATATTGCCTGCCAGTAAATTAGTACTACATAATCACCTAAACGGAAGGAAGATGGGGCCATCTACTTCCGTAGTGATACTGCCTCGGAAACCCAAGGAGGGTCACTCGGTATGAGTCGGGTCTGACTTAACGGCACATAACAACAACAACAATCACCTAAAACAAATAAATAAACAAACTAGATATAATGTCTTTCAAATTTTGCCAGAAGCAAAAAAAAAAAAAAAAAAATGTTATTTCCATTTAGTCATTCAAAGTTGTGGAAGGATTTTTGTTTCATTTTGTTTTTGTGTTATTTGTTGGCAAAAAGCTACGGGTAGAATAGATTGTCTAGCCTCTTTTTTCACTTTTATCATAGGTCAAAAAATATCACTATTCACTGCAGTACAAAGAATGTATTTAAGCTCTCTTCTGTCTTCCAGGTCAAAGTACTTCCCTCTTGTGAGTAGTACTGCTATGCTAAGCAGGGTTACAAAAAGACGTCAATCTGAGAAATTTGGCAGTACATAAAATCACTGTGGGAATCTCCCAGATTAAAGAGCAGCCTTTGTTTAATTTCTTTGTTCCCTCAACAAAGCTATAGCACTAATTGGCAAGTTGGTTCACTCACAAAAGCCAAGAATTTTTCAATACAGTAGCAGGATTTAGCAGATAAATTATAATCTATACGCCTTTAAAAGCCCCAAGTCAGTAGTCAAGAAAACTCTGACAACTATTTAAATTTGGTGTCCATTCTCAATTATAGTACTGCTAACTAGAAAAACAAAAGCTTTGCTATTTTGAATCTTCCTTTCCTTGATTATAAATTTTTAAAAGCAAAATATTTACTAAGCAGTTAAGAATTACTTTTAAGGTGATAATTTTAAATTATGTTATTTTTAGGACCATGAACTAACTTAAATTTACTTGAAATTAGTAAAATCAATTCATAAGTGGAAAAATTACTTCTTAAGAATGATTATTAGGTTGTTTGTTAACATTAATGACTTTCTTGAATATTGAAAAATAATTATAGTAAGTAGCTATAGAAAAGATTCTGAAACATATGCTATCAATAGATTTACAACTACTATTTACTATTATTACTTACCTTTAAATAAAAATGGGAATTGTAGAAATTTAAATATAAAAACACCTAAGAGAACAAACTTGTAAAACTGTTGTTTTTTTCTTATTAAACACTTCCAGAATGAGTACTATATTGATAATAGACAAGCTAATTCAAGTATGTTTTACTCTTTTTGTAGATACACAAAAACAAATTAGTATGTCACCTATTATTATTTGGGAAGTACCTTCTGTGTTTAGCGTTCATATTTACTGTTGTTATTGTTGTTGCCATTTGCCATGGAGCCAATGGCATCTCATAGCAACTTTATGTGTAACAGAATGAAATATTGCCCAGTCCTGCACCACCCTCACAATATTTTCTGTTTGAGCCTATTGTTGCAGCCACCATGTCAATTCATCTCATGGAAGTTTTCCTTCATTTTTACTGACCCTCTACTTTACCAACCATGATGTGTTTTTAGTGATTATTCTTTCTTGATGATGTATCCAAAATAAGACACATTGATTCAAATAAGACACAATTGATTCAAATGAATCAATTCTTTTAATTTCCTTTCTTCATTGTCTAGCTTTTGCATGCATCTGAGGCTATTGAGAAGATAAGGGCTTGAGTCAGATACAACTTAGTCATCAAAATGACATCTTTGCTTTTTAGTACTCTAAGGAGGTCTTTGCAGCACATTTTCCCCCCAATGCAATGTGCCCTTTGATTTCCTGACTGCTGCTTCCATGGGCATTGATATATAGCTATACATAGTAAGAGAGAGACACTTGGCTGCATTGTGGTTAAGCATTTGGTTGCTAATAGAAAGGTCAGTGGTTTGAATCTATCTGCCACTCCTTGGTAGAAAGATGTGGCAGTCTGCTTTTGTAAAGATGTACAGCCTCAGAAACCATATGGAGACAGTTCTATTCTGTACTACAGCATTGGTTTGAGTAGGAATTAACTCAGTGGCAACAAGTTATAAATGTGTTTATAAATATAATGATATTTATAAATGTACTTAAATATTTTACATATATAGTTTTTCTCTCTCAGTCCTAAATATATTATATTACTTGATGGGAAAACCCTAGAGGCATTTCCGCCAATGACCAATTAAAGGCAAGGATATCCATTATCTCATCTACTCCTTGACATTACTCAGGATCTACGAGGCAACACAAGTCGAATGTTGTTGTTGTTATTTGCTATTAGTCGGACCCGACTCACAGCGACCCTTCCTTGGGTTTCCAAAGTGATATTACTATGGAAGTAGATTGCCCAACCTTCCTTCCGAGGAGTGGCAATAGAGAAAATAATTAATGGCATTGAAATAGGAAACAACAACAACTGTATTTTCAAATAACTTAAGAGAGTATCTATAAAATTATAAAGACCTTTCAGTTAGCAGCTGACCACTTAACCATGGTGTCACCAGAGCTCCTATTTTTAGGGGCTGGTTAAAAGAAGAAGAAGAAGAAGAGCAGAAATCTCAGTAACAAACCATAAATATCTTAGATGGCTTGGTAAATCAGTAAACAGTTAAATAAGCCAAACAGAGAGAAAAACTGTGTCGACTGCATAAGCAAATGTAACCTCGCACATATGACTTGATGTATCCTATGTAATCAAATCAGGCTAAAATACAGCATTGCCAGGACTTCAGATATACTCATGTTGTTTGTTGTTGCTGTTATGTGCCATCGAGTCAGACCCGACTCAAAGTGACCCCTCCTTGGTTTCCGAGGCAGTATCACTACAGAAGTAGATTACCTTATCTTCCTTCCAAGGAGTGGCTGGTGGATTTGAACTGCCAGCCTTCTGGTTAGCAGTCAAATGCCTTAGGCACTATGCTACCAGAGCTCCTTAGATATGATCATACATGAGAATATTATGGATTTATCCATGTGCACATCTCACTCATATAAATATATTAAGACATAAATGGAATCTGATTTGTCTCCTTCATATCCCAAGCATAGTGGGGAAAATTTCTAAGCCTAAAAGGCACTAAACTTGTGAAGGGATTATTTTACTACAAGAGGAAAAAAGCAGAGGAAATTTATGTGATAATTGATATTACTTATGATTATTTGATGATTGTTATTAGAAAAACCCATTAACAGCCTACGATATACAGATGACACAATCTTGCTTGTTGAAAGTAAAGATGATTTGAAGCACTTACTAATAAAGAACAGAGGCCACAGTGTTTGGTATGGATTACACCTCAACATAAAGAAAATGAAAATCCTCACAACTGGACCAATAAGTAGCATAATGATAAATGGAGAAAAGATTGAAGTTGTCAAAGGTTTCATTTTACTTGGATCCACAATCAATACCCATGGAAGCAGCAGTCAAGAAATCAAATGTCATTTTGCACTGGGCAAATCTGCTCTTTCAAAAAACAGACCTCTTTGAAGTGTTGAAGAGCAAAGATGTCACTTTAAAGACTAAAGGTCAGCCTAATGCAAGCCATGGTATTTTCAGTTGTCTCATATGCATGTGAAACTGGACAATGAATAAGGAAGACCGAAGAAAAGTTGATGCTTTTGAATTGTGGTGTTGATGAGGAATACTGAGAATGACATAGACTACCAGAAGAATGAATCAATCTGTCCTGGAAGAGGTACAGCCAGAAGGATCCTTGGAAGGGAGAGTGGCCAGACTTTGCACCCCTTACTTTGGTCATGTTGTCAGAAGGGACCATTCCTTCCCTGGAGAAGGATACCATGCTTGGTAAAATGGAGGATCAGCGAAAAACTGGGAGACTCTCAACAAGATGAATTGACACAATGGCTGCAATGATGGGCTCAATCAAGTATAGCAAAGATTGTGAGGAGGTACATGACCGGGCAGTGTTTTGTTTTGTTGTGCATTGGGTCACTGACTTGATAGCATCTAAAAACAACAACATGATTATTAAAAGGTTGTTTTAAAAAATATTTTGTATTCTGTGTAGTGTGTGATTCACCTTTCTATTTCTAATGGACATTATACAGTAATTGTGCTAGTGAATACTTATGAAGCAAAGTTTAAAAATAAAGTGTTCAAATTTTGAAATGAGTAGAAATTTATTTAACATAAAAATAATTTTTCATCAACATCTAGTTTTATGGATGGAGGAAAAATATCAAATTCAAGAAGGTAACTGAAATTCTAATGAAGAAAAATTATTTTATGGACAAAGTCATTTGCAGTTGTCTCTGTGAAGAATGAGAGTGATTAAACTCCATAACACATAGTGATTTTTAAATCTCATAGAAGCTAGCAAATAATGTTTTTTCCTATAGTTTGCAAAATTGCTCAAATGAGTTATTCATTCTTATGGTTGTTCCTTCCTTTAAAGCAAAGGGCAAATTCAGTGCTCTAACCTAATCTATTTCCTGGGATGTATGACAGCCCTTGTTTAGAATTTACCCTACAATTTAAACAGTAAAAGGTTTTGGAAACTGTTAAGCACATTTGTTACTGAGTAAAATTTAGACTACCAAAGGCTTTTGATATAATGCTTTCCAATTAACAAAATGTATTACTAATGGAGCAAAAAGTTTAACCAAAATCAACCATAAATAATAATTATCCAAATCTTTAAAAGTATGTGTTAGTATCAGTATAAGTAAATTTATAGTTGTGCTAGATATAAATATAACCATATTAGATCCCTTGGCAGAACTATCTGAATGCCGCAACAAATGAGAAATAACTACGGTATATAAAAGTACTTAAAATCCCTATTTCAAGAAGGGAAAAGAAAATGGCTTTTATTTGATACATGATATTTCTTAATGAGTAATAATAGTCATGTGCAAAATTTTGTAATGGAAGTAAACTAAAGTTCACTCTAAGTCAGAAAGGCATAAACAAAGGAACGTAATATTTACCTTGATAGTAACAAAATTGTGTAAACATTGAGACCATCTAATGCATTCCACTTTGCTGTTAAACATCATGCTGTTTGTGGTTTCTAGTAAAATGTTGCAATTTCTGTTTTTGCTATACATTAACTTTTATAGCTTAAACAATGGTCAGCCCAATAGGTAGAAGTTTACATTGGCGTAGTGAAAATCATGCCCCTAGGCAGACAGAATATGCTTCCGTGATAATGAGAAGATTTAACTTTATGTAACTTGGCATGCTTCCATTGTTTGTGTAAATTGAATATGGTTCTAAATCTGTGCTAATGTCACTTTCTTGGCTTAATAACCTATAAGAGTAGCAACCTGGAACCAAGGGACAGACAGAATATGAGGTTGGATATCTCTTTGTGTCCTTTGGCATGCTAAAAAAAAAAAAAAAAGAGCTTTCTCTTTCTCTCCCTGCCTCATTCTGCTTCCTAATTGGCAAGGGTCACACCAGGCACAGACCTGCTTTAGGCAACAATTTCTTATGACCCAGATACACTTTGCCTTTTCACCTTGCCCAGTTTGGAGGGATGCCTCCAACTGACAGGAGCTTATGGGCAATCCCAGCATGCACTGGATCTTTTCCTCCAGGGGTGGAGTCTTTAGCCCTTGAGGCTGAAAACAATCTCATACCTAAAGGGATCTTTTACTGTGAGGACCAAGACTACTTTACTAGTGCCCCAGGAAGAGGAACTTGGGTCCTCTTGGTGAGTAAGAGATAAATCCTATTGAGTTCAACTTTGTGATTTAAGGTGTAGACTGGGTAGACATAGCCTGTAAAACTTTAAAGGTTGACATAATGAAGATGCTCTCACAATTATGGGTAGTGCACAAAGTCAGATTCTGGAATACATCCTGTTAGGATGTATCCTTAAGCATTGGTCATATTTTGGAAATGACCCTATGAAGAGCTCTAAAATGAAATCTCTTTGTAATACTGCTTGGTCAGTATAAATTAAGAGACGATGAAAATTGAGCTTTAAATGAATCTTTAAATTGTAATACTATTCTGCAGTTAGATTTATTTTGTACAAACTCACTGCCAGTGAGATGATTCCAACTCATGGTGACCCCCTTTGGGTTTCCCAGGTGGTAAATCTTTATGGAACTAGATTGCCCAGTCTTCCTTTTGCAGAGTGGCTGGTGGGTTTGAACTGCCAACCTTCTGGTTAGCAGTCAAATGCCTTAGGCATTAGTCCAGCAGAGCTCCTTTATTTTGTACAAGAGAAGGGAAATTAGTTGAAACTTGTATATTGTTGTTGTTGTTGTTGTTATGTGCCGTCCAGTCAGCCCCGACTCACAGCAACCCCTCTTTGGGTTTCCGAGGCAGTATCACTATGGAAGTAGGATTGCCCAACCTTCCTTCCGAGGAGTGGCTGGTGGATTTGAACCACCGGCCTTCTGGTTAGCAGTCAAGTGCTTTAGCCACTATGCTACCAGAGCTCCCGAAACTTGTATATAGAGGCCTTTATAACTGTATGGCAATGTGAAGATTAGTAAAAACAGTGTAAAATTAAGGTACAAAAGGAACATAACTTTCCATTTTAAATAATACAGAGGAGAAGGAGGAGAAGGAAAGTTATTTTGTGGGATCATCCCACCCACCCCCATACACAGAATCAGAAGTCCCTGTCAGCCATTTTTCAGCTCTGAATGGTTCTACTGGAATAGGGCCACTTTCCCATAATATACTTGTAGTGGCACTTCTTTCAGCTCAGGGCCTGTAATAAAATTAGAAGGGCTATACTCACTTAGGAAAGTGCCTTGCCAAACCCAGAGAATGCAGCTGGAGGGGATCCATCACAATTACTTGAGTTCATAACTCAAATGTATCGTGATAAATATATCACTTCTGACCTATTCAATTGGCAGGGGGTGGGGAGGGGGAAGCCAGGAAAACCCTAAACAAACATGATATGTTCACATCTATCTTTAAAGTGCACCATCATACATGAATGCACTGTCAGGCTTTGTGTGATATCCTCCTAACTCCTAAGAAGAGAGAATGGTAATTGAAAATACTAAGAAAGAGACTGATAGGCTTCAACAGCAAAATCCTAATAATCATTTGTCTGCACAACAGGCAGTTCCAACTTTAGAATCAGAATTCACCCTTAATACCCCAAAGGATTTGACTCACTTGTCACACTTTAGGGACTTTTTATTGGCAGAGCTTTGAAATGGGTCCCTACACAGGGAAATCTTAACATGGTTTATGAGGTCAAACAAAAAACAAAAAAAGATCCCTCAGCCTTTCTTGAATGAATTTTTACAATCTTTACACAGTTTACTGATTTAGACCCAGAGGCTTCAGAGAACGCATGAATAATCAACAAGTTTTTCATAGGACAAGGTGCTCCAGATACTAGAAGAAAGCTACAGAAAGTAGAAAGAATTTTGTTCATGGGAATTTCTCAATTAGTAGAAATAACGTTTAAAGTGCGTACTAACTGAGAGCAAACAGAAGGAAAGAAGGCATGTCAGAATATGAACATGCAGTTGCCTTTGTTAACAGCCACTCTCAGATGAGAAGTCATTAGAAGAAAGGGGACTCAAAGAGGAAGAAACTCCTCTGGAAATAAACATGAGTTGGGCAGAAATCAGTGTCCTAACTGGCAAAAGAAGGCAGTATTGGTGGGTCATTTCAGAGCCCAATCCAATAGAATAAGTTCTCCAAAACATATGCTTATGAACTTCTGATATCATGATCAAGGACTCAGATTGACAGGGACCAGGGGCTAGACAGAAAAAAATTTCTATATGCCAACCAAAGCACCTGGTTACAATGAAGATTGGGGGAGAACTAATTGACTTTTTTGTTGATACTGGTGTAACCCATTCTGTACTTAATAATCTAAAAGGGCCTTTCTCTAAAGAAATGGTGCCTATGGTAGGAGTAACTGGAAAGGAAGATATCCAGAATTTCATTCAGTCAATGACATGTAAACTGAGAGAAAAAGTGCTGTCTCACAGCTTTGTGTATATGGCAGAATGCCCAATCGTGTTATTGGTCCAAGACTTACTAAAATGCAGGCACAAATGAGGTTTACTAATGATAAATAAGGGGGCACTGGTGGTGAGTGCTTAAGGCATTTGACTGCTAACCAGAAGGTTGGCGTTTTAAACCCACCAGCTGCTCCATGGAAGGAAGATTGGTCAATCCACTTCAGTAAAGACTTACCACCTTAGAAACCAAATGGGGGTTGCCAAGAGTCTGAATCAACTCAATGGCAGTGGGTTTAGCAATAAATCAACTTTAATTGTTCCTTGTGAGCATAGGTGGATAACGTAAATTTCATTCCTAGCCGTTCAATCACTGCAAGGCATCATCCCAGAAGAAGTTGAACAAGCTGTCATGCCATAGGTATGGACTAATGAGAGATACCAGATAAGGCTAAATATGCCATCCCAGTAAACACTAAGTTAATATTACGTATGAGCCTACCTCACACTAAGCAGTGCCAACCAGGCTCAAAGAAAAGTAGAAATTACAGCCACTCACTTCAAAATTCCCCCAATATACACTTCTTTGACCTTGCCAATCAGCTTATAGCAACCACATTCACCAGTAAAGGACCAAAAACAGGAGAGTGATGATTTGTGCAGGACCTCAGAGCTGTTAAGCAGATTATAGTGACTGCTCATCTCATTGTTCCTAACTCCTACATTTTATTATCAACCTTACCAGCTAATGACTCCTAGGTCACTACTTTGGACCTCGAGGATGCTTTCTTCTTCTTCTTCTTCTTCTTTTTTTGCATTCCCATAGAAAAACAAAGTTCTGTGCAAAAAACAACCCCAAAATTCAATGACAACCTTTTTTTAGGGCTACAGCTCAAAGGAACCTTATCAAGAGAACAATGACAAGCAGATTTCACTGAAATGTCTCAAACCACATGGAATTATGAATGACTTTTAGTCTTTGTTGACACCTTTTCAGGATGGGCAGAAACTTTTCTCTGTCATAAATAAGTCAAGAAACGTTATCAAAAAGTTAATTCCGGGTGTCATTCTAGGTTTGAATTCCCCTTGAGCATTAGCAGCAATAATGGACTCCACTACACTGCTAAAGTCACCCAAAAGGTTTCTTCAGAACTAGGAATAAGCTAGAAACTTCATTCAATCTGCAGAACAAAATCGAGCTGAAAAGTAGTAAGAATAAAGCAAATCTTAAAAAGACAAATAGCAAAAATATGTCAGGAAGCTTACATGGGTAGACGCACCAATAACATTGCTAAGACTCTGAACTACTCCCAGGGATAGCTTAAAATTAACCCCCTTTGAGCTTATATATGGGAAAGCCTTTCAGAAAAACCCCTGGTAATCAATTCTATCATTGGAGAAAATCCACTTTAAAATTATTTGCATGCTTTATCTGCTCTTTTGCCTTCTCTTCACAAATATACCTGGCTACATTATAATTTCCCTTTAGATGTCCCATAGACATGGAAGGATAGTGCTTACCAACCTTGGTGGAAAAGACCTTTCCAGGTTCTGTTGACTACACATACCACAGTTAAACTTGGAGTCAAACTACGGATTCATCATACTAGTGTCAAAAAGTATCCTCCTGCAACCCCTCCCTTCACCAGAATCATCAAAAGAAAGATGGATGGCAAAACCCCTATAAGATCTTAAATTCATATATAGATAGATTTGAAAGCCATGTCAATACCAATGCCTTTTAACATTTTAGAAACTGAGAGTGAATGACACCTTGACACTTTAAGTTATAATAGGATAGAAACACTGCTCAAACTCTATTAATTCCTATAGATATTCATTTTGATTTTCTAACTTCTTAGTTACCTATTTTTAATTGGTTTAAATAACTTTTTGTCATTACTTTGTGATCTTTTATTATGGGGTTTTGTTTTTGTCTTCACTGTTTACCTGAATTTGGCACAAACTAAACCAAGACAAAATAAAAAAGGTCTTTTTCTTGAGCCAATTCTGACTCATAGTGACTTTATAGGATGGAGTAGAACTAGTCTATAGAGTTTCCAAGGCTGTAATGTTTATGGAAATAGACTGCCACTTCTTTGTCCCATGGAGCAGCTGATGAATTCAACTGCAACCTTCAAGTTAGTGACCAAGACTTATTGCACTTAACCACTGTGCAATAAGTTTCTTTGAATTTGGCACAATTCTGAGGGAAACCATTTCTTAATTCAGTGAGGCAATAAGCAGGTTGCTATAGGAGTAAAATAGTGTGATAAATATACACACATGTTGTGAACTATAATGCATTGTGATATTACATAATCTTTGTATATTATGATAACCCAGAAATCAGTGTCTCTGAAAGCAGTATAATGGCACTATTGGGAGGGGAGGTTGTCAAAAGGGAATATTTACAGATTAGAAAATTATGAAGAGCTTTCATGGAAACTGGATGTTAATGTTTTCTTGTTACAAATAAGTTATGGACTACTTACCTAAACTAACACAGAGTGATGTAAAAAAAATTGAACAGACCTAGAGCAAAAGAAGAAATTGAACAGGTAATTTAAAAACAACAACAGCAAAAAAAAAAAAAAAAAAGTGCTGGCCCAGGTAGTTCATTGAAGAATTCTAAAATCATTCAGGGAAGAACTGACACCAATACTACTCAAGCTATTTCAGAACATAGAAAAGGATGGAATCCTCCCGAATTCATTTTATGAAGCAAGCATAACCCAGATAACAAAACCAGCCAAATACACCACTGCAAAAGGAGAACTATGAACCAATATCCATCATGAATATGATGCAAAAATCTTCAACAAAATGCTAGCCGAAAGACTCCAACAACATATCAAAAAGTAATACATCATGTCCAAGTGGGATTCATACCAGGTATGCAAGGATGGTTCAACAGGAAAAAATTCAGCATAATCCATCACATAAGTAAAATAAAGGAAAAGAACCACTTTATCATATCAATCTATGCAGAGAAGGCATTAGATAAAATCCAACACCCACTCTTTGATAAAAATATCTCAGAAAAATAGGAATTGAAATGAAATTCCTCAACATAATAAAGGACATATATTCAAAATCAACTGCCAACATGATTCTCAATAGAAAGAGACTAAAAGCATTTCCTTATGAATGGGAATGTTCATAACATGGATTGCAATCCCCTAGTCACCCTTCAGGACTGGAATTGAACTCACTCCTGCGGCTTCTAGCAAAACAACACACAGACATATAGGGTGAACATTTTGTTTCATGACAATGACTGCAATTTCCCACAATGTAACAGCTCTCTTTCCACTTCCTCCCCTTTGTTTCCTCTTCCCTGTGTCCTTCGCTCCCATGCACTCCCACCCCATCCCACCCACAGCTGTCTCCCTGTGCAAACACTGTCCTTCTGTTCTCCTACATTTACTTACTCCAAGGAGTGTATCTACTTGATGTAAATGTTCACCCCATATGCCTGTCTATTGTTTGTCTGGAAGCCACAGGAGTGAGTTCAGTTCTAGAGCTGAACAGTAACTAGGGACCATAGCCTAAGGGATCTGACCAAGCTCTATCAGACCAGCAAAACTGGTCTTTATTTTTAATGATTTTGAATTGTGTGCCACATTGTTATTCCATTCTATCCAGGATTCCCTGCACCAATCCTCTTTGGAGTAGTTGACAGTGGTAACCAGGCACCATCTAGTTCTTCTGGTCTCATGTAGGCTGCAGATCACATAGTCAACCAGTCCCTTGGACAATTGTTTCCATGAATCTTTGGTTTTCTTCATTTTTCTCTGCTCTGGATGAGGAGAGACCCATTGCTGTATCTAGATGGCTGCTTATAAGCTTTTAAGACCTAGTCACTACTCACCAAAGTAGGATGTAGAACAATGTTTTTGTGTAGTATTTATGCCAATTGAGCTTGATGTCCCCTTAGACCATGGTCCTGAGCCCACAGGCTCAACTACTCACTCCCTCATGGTAGCTGGCTGTGGCCAAGGAGTCACCACAACCTTATCCCTTGTATAGCTATACTATACACCTGGATGTTCTTATAGAACATACAAATTTGCTTGTAGAAACATCATCTGCCAACCCTATACATGATCATGGGCACATTCTCCCCTGCCTAGACATACCTGATCATTCAGCCTGTCCACCTGTCTATCCACCCAAAGATTAATGCTTGCTGTCGCTGACAATGCAGTACTGTACATGCAAAAGGGTTCATCTTTGTTGTCTGTACCTCTCATGTACTTCTCTATGTCTTCCTCTTCCTCAATGCCACCATGTTGATCACTCACATTTCCCTTCCTTTCACCCAAATCAATACTTGTCTCTACCTAGCTAGCTGTGCTATTCTTATGTTTTTTTTTTTTTTTT
>NW_006921684.1:574600-581229 GCF_000298275.1 Orycteropus afer afer
TGTGTGAGCCATTTTCCTAAGATAAATTTCTCTGTATATATATATATATATATATATATAAGCTTTATTGGTTTTGTTTCTCTAGATAATCCAGTCTAACACAAACACTTAGTGTTGTTAGCATTTATTTGTGATTTTATTAATTCTACGGGATATGTAATAATATATCATGTTTTTCATTTTCATTTCCTTAATGACTAATGATATTGGGCACTACTTTATGTGCTTTTTAAATCATTAATACAGGTTATTTTTTTAAGCATCTATTTACATCCTTCGACCATTATATATATCCTGGTATGTTGTTGTTGTTGTTAGATACCTTCCAATGGCTTCCACCTCATAGTGACCCTATGTAAAACAGAACAAAATATTGCCCAGTCTTGCACCATCCTCACAATCGTTGATACGCTTGAGCCCACTGTTGCAGCCACTGAATGCTGACTGTTGTTGTTGTTGTTATGTGCCATCGAGTCAGCCCCGACTCATAGCGACCCCTCCTTGGGTTTCCAAGGCAGTATCACTACAGAAGTAGGATTGCCCAACCTTCCTTCTGAGGAGTGGCTGGTGGGTTTGAACCGCCAACCGTCTGGTTAGCAGGCAAGTGTCTTAGCCACTACGCTACCAGAGCTCCCCGAATGCTGACTGTACCTAGCATGATATTCTTCTGCAGGGACTTATCTCTTCTGACAACATGACCAAAATATGTGAGACAAATACTGAACATTCTTGCTTCTAAGGGGTACTCTTGATGCACTCCTTCCAAGACAATTTGTTCATTATTCTGGCAATTTGTGAAATTTACAGTATTTGTCTCCAATGCAGCAATTCAAATGCATCAATTCTTCTGTCTTCCTTATCCATTGTCCAGCTTTGATATGCATATGAGATGATTAAAAATACCATGGCTTGAGTCAGGAGCACTTAAGTCTTCAAAGTGACATCTTTGCTCTTTAACACTTTAAAGAGGTCTTTTGCAGCAGATTTGCCCAGTGAAATACATTGTTTGATTTCTTCACAGCTGCTTCTAAGGCCATTGATTGTGGGTCTAATTAAATTGAAATACTGACAATTCAATCTTCTTTCCATTTATCATGATTTTGCTTATTGGTCGAGTTGTGAGGATTTTAATTTTCTTTATGTTGAGTTGCAATCCATACTGAAGACTGTAATCTTTGATATTCATCAGTAAATATTTCAAGTGTTCTTCACTTCCAGCAAGCAAGGTGTTTCATCTGTATATTTCAGGTTGTTAATGACACTTCCTCCAATTCTTATGCTCTGTTCTTCATATAGTCCAGTTTTTTGGATTATATGCTGAGCATACAGATTGAATAACTGTGGTGAAAGAATACAACCCTGACACATATCTTTCTTCATTTTAAACCATGAAGTGTCTCTTTGTTCTGTTTGAATAACTGCCTCTTGGTCTGCGTACAGGTTCCCATGAGCACAATTAATTCATTAGCACATGAAATGTGCAAAGACCTGGAGTTAGAAAACCAAAACGGGAGAACACACTTGGCATATCTCAAGCTGAAAGCATGAAAAATTCAAGCTTTGAGTTGCAATATCAAAGGATTCTATGCACAAAATATTGAAAGATGCAGGAAACATCAAGAGAAAACAGAAGAGATACACAGAGTAATGTACTAAAAAAGTTGGGTGATGTTCAACCTTTTCTGGAGGTTGCATATGATCATGAACCAACGGTATTGAAGCAAAAAGTCCAAGTTGCACTGAAAGAACTGGTGGAAAACAAGGTTCTAGGAATTGACAGAATATTCATCGATAATTTCAATAAAGAGATGCAGCACTATAGGAGCTCACTTGCTTATGACAAGAAATTTGGATTTGTGCCCCTTCCAAAGAAAGGTGATACCCCAGAATGTGGAAATTATTGAAGAATATCATTAATATAACATATAAATAAAATTTTGTTGAAGATATTTCAAAAATGGTTTCAGCATTATATGGACACATAGCTACCAGAAATTAAAGCCAGATTCAGAAGAGAATGTGGAATGAAGGATATTATCGCTGATGTCAGGTGGGTCTTGGCTGAAAGCAAAGAATACCAGAAAGATGTTTACCTGTGTTTTATGGACTATGCAAAGGCATTTAATTGTGTTGATCATAACAAATGATGGTTACCAATGTGAAGAATGGAAATTCCAGAACTCTCAATTGTGTTCATCTCCTGATGTAGATAGCATAAAGAATTTTCCAAGGAGTGGCTTTTTAAATGATGTCTTTTAATGAATAAAAATTTTAAAATTTGACGTAATGCAGTGAATTATTTATTATGTCTCTTCTAGCCATGGTCTTTGTGACTCCCACTAGATTACTGGGTGGGACTATTGAAATGTGAGGTCGTGTGGCCCTCTCATGGGATTGGGTAGCTTGCTAACAGTATAAACAAGGTACATGGCACCCTTGCAGGAACCATAACATGAGTATTGGTTAGTTTTGTCTTTCAATTAGGTTTAAAATGAGCCATCCCAGAGACAGAAAAGGGGGATTTCACTGCCATCAAGTGGTCAGAGCAGAAGTGGAACACATCCTTGGACCCAAGATTCCTGCACAGAGAGAGTAGAGAAACCGTGTTCAGACAGCAGAGCGGGAGAGGCAGCAGAGGCAGCAGAACCAAGAAATTAGCATGGGACAGAGTGGCAGGCTTGCTGGCCCAGGGAGAGAGAAAATTGAATGTCTTTGTGTAGGAAGCTTGCTGGCTGCATGGGGTAAACCAAGATGCTTCTACTGGCAGAGCTAAAAGAGCTTTATGACACTTACCCAGCAGGGTAGGCCAGCTGAAAGGTCAAGGGCCAAAGAGAGGCTTGCTTATGAAGACGGCTGAGGGGAGGCTGTCCTGATCTAAGAATTATATTCTGAGCATTCCTGAATTTACATTGTAAATTCCATGCTCATGGGTATTGTCTGTGAGTTCTGTGTGACCACTGCAATGAATTACCAAACCCAGCAGAGACCTAGTGCATGCTGTGGGAAGGAAAGTTGGTATCAGAATTGGCAAAAAGGTTAAAGGGTGCAAAAAGGGTGTAGGTGCAGCATGTTCTGACCTCCTCTAACTTCACAAGGAGGAGAGAAAATCACCATCAACAGCCCAAGGCTGATTACTATGAGGCTGAAGTCAGATATACCACCACCATCTAACCTTTTTACTAATTCTGATAAAAAATTACCCTCCCACAACACTCTGTTTCTCTGCTGGGTTCAATAATTATTTGCAATGGCCACACAGAATTCACAGACAATACTCACACATAGGGAATTTATTAGGGAAGCAAAAGGTTACAATTTAGGTTCAGGAATGCTCAGGATACAGTCCTTCAATCAGGACAGGCTGCCCTCAGCCGTGCCCTCAGGCACGTCTCAGTTTTTTCACTCCCTGGACTGGCAAGCCCATGGCTCTGTCTCATGAAGGTCTCAGTTCTGCTGCCACTGCTGCTGCTGCCTTTCTGCCACCTCTCTGCCATCATCAACTTAGCATAGGGATCTAGGGTCCAAGGACAAGCTCTACTCCTGGCTGCTATCTGTTTTTATGGTAGTGAAATTACCCCTTCTGCTTCTGGAAGGGCTCATTTTAAAACTAGCAGGAAAAAAATTTACCAATCCCCACATCAGGGTTTCATGCACCTTATTTTCATGGTCCCACCCCCAACATTTTTTTTTTTTAATACCCCCAGACAGTTGCCAGTACCTTACTTACATTACAAGCTATCCAATCACATTGGTGGGCCACAAACACCTTCCCATTTGCATAATTCTAGCAGTAATCTGGTGGGAGTCACAAATAGCATGGCTAGAATAGCCACACCAAGTAATTTACTGCACCACAGGCCACCCTCTGGCTGTTCCAGCCATAGACCCTTTCATACTTGATAGGTTAACTTCCCCTTCCCAATTAGTTTAAGTATAAGCCCACACACAAGAGCTTGTGAGCCAGCCACTTCTTGCCTTTATCTCCCCCAGTTTCAGAGAGCCAGTTTCTAAATTGCCTGTCCCTATTAAGCTCTGAAGAAACATGTTCCTTTTTCTCTAAAGAATCTTCTGTTCCAGTTGGAACTTTGAATATATGCGTGGATAAGAAAAGCCCAGTCCAGAACAAGACATAAAATTGTAGCAATTTACATCTCAGTGTCAAACATTTTTCTCTTCATTCATTCAGGCTCTGGTCAGCTTAGCCTTAGCTATCCAAGCTAGGTCAATGGGTTCCGACTTCAAGCTTGGGAATTTGCATACCTCCCTGCACTTTAAACAAGTCACCCCTTCTTTCTCTTATCCTCTGCCTCTGTTGGCTAGGTCAATGAGTGCCAAACTCAGCCTGTTTCTCCACTGCTGCCCTTCCCCTACTTCCACTCACTAAGTGTACCCAGGTGGTCAGCACAAATGAGCAACATACCAGACTATCTATTTGCTGGCTTCCTTTAACTTCCTCTCCTCATAGCTCATGACTTTCCTGCCTGGAAGCACCCAAAGACAATCTACTTGCTCAAAATTCAAAAAGCAAAACCATCTTTTTTTTTTTAGGTCCTTTCTTCAAATGCAGATCTGTCGTTTAGCAGTTCTGGGTCTCCATATCTTTTCAAATGAGTTTTCTGAGTCTGAAAGTTCTGTGTGGGGATCAGGTTTTCTACCTGAGCCCACAGTACTCTATACACAGGACTTCAAACCAACAGCCTGTGTTTCTTCTGGGCAAATTCCTGTTCCTCTTTAACATATCCAGTCAAGCCAAGGCAGACTTACGCTCTCTGTTATCTGTACCCAATATTCACTTGTAACATACAACTAGGTAAGAGAACATTCAATATTCATAGTATATTCAGATAAATACATAACCAAAACACATAATCCTTTTTAAAACATTCTACTTTCAATTTAGGAGCTCTGGTAACATAGTGCCTAAGGCACTTGACTACTAACCAGAAGGCTGGTGGTTCAAACCCACCAGCCACTCCTCAGAAGGAAGGTTGGGCAATATACTTCCGTAGTGATACTGTCTCGGAAACCCAAGGAGAGGGTCGCTATGGGTCGGGTCTGACTCGATGTCACAGAACAACAACAACAACAGTTTCAACTTATCTTCACCTTGACTATCTTCCCATTCTATGCATATGGCCTTGGACCTCTGGCTGGGTGGAAGCACAAGCCTTAACCTCTTATCAGTTATCTCCTTACTTGACTCAGCTTTTGCCCAGGCTTTTCTCTCCTCAGCTGCAGCATAACATAGCTTATATTTCTTTCAGACATTACAGGTAACAATCAAAGTTACCATCTAAGCATCAAAGGTTTCACTTCCCAGGTCCCTTCTTCCTTTCTCTCACAAAGTACCATGCATCCATGAGTCTGGAGCCATTGTAACAAACTCCACTTCTGATATCAACTGCAAAAAAAGGTGTGGAGGTGGCATCCTCTGACTTCCTCTAGCATCACAAGGCGGGAGAAAAAGTCATTATCAGCAACTCAAGGATGATTACTATGAGGCAGAAATCAGACATTACCAAGTAATCTTCCCATAGCACTCTCTATTTCTTTGCTGGGTTTGGTAATTCACTGAAATGGCCACACAGAACTCACAGACAATACTCATGAGTGTGGGATTTATTGAAGTAATAAGTTACAATTCAGGTTCAGGAAGGCTTCAGCTACAATTCTTCAGTCAAGACAGCTGTTCCTTTGGCCCTTGACCACTAGCCTGGCCTCTGCCCTGTTTAGGCAAGTGTCATAAAAGCTCTTTTAACTCTGCCAATAGATGTATGTTGGTGCACTCCACTCAACCAGCAAGCCTCCTGCCAAAATGCACTCAACTGTTTCATCAGCCAGCCTGCACTCTGTCTTCTGTGTCTCTTAGTTTTGCTGCCATTTCTGCCACCTCTCTTCCATCTCTCTGCCCTCTCTCTGCCGACATCTGCTTTCTCTCTGCTGTCATTATCTCAGTGCAGGGATCTTGGGTCCAAGGACATGCTCTACTCCTAGCTGCTATCCGTTTTGACAGTAGTGAGATTTCCCCCTTCTGCATCTGGGACAGCTCATTTTAAGCTTAGTGGGAAAAATTGACCATTCCCCACATTAGGGTTCCACACACCTTATCTCCATGGTCCCACACCCACAAGGGTGCCATGTACATTATTTATATTATTAACAACTATCCAATCCCCTTGGTGGGACACAAGCACTTTATATTTGCATAATTCCACCCAGTAATCTGGTATGAATAACAAAGAAGAAGAGCTATATTAAGTAATTCACTGCACCACAGAGGGTGATGGCAAGTCTGACCTCTGCCTCATAAGAATGAATCTTGGTCTGATGTGATTGATGGTGATTCTCTCTTCCACTCATGAAGTTAGAAGAGGTCAGATGATTGCTGCCCCCATGCCCCTTTTGCATAGTCTAATTGGAAATTCTTTGTGATTCTCTTTTACGGTTAGTGCTTTTTTGTTCTTTGTCTTTCAATTCACAAAATAAAAATTGCAGATCTATCTATGGGTTATCTATCCAATTCCATCACTTCAATTAATATATGTTTTGTTATTACATCAATATCACATAATCTGACTATAATAACATTACCGTAATTCTTGGAATAAGGCAGTGTAAGACCTCAAATA
>NW_006921684.1:581614-582903 GCF_000298275.1 Orycteropus afer afer
CCAAGGAGTGGCTGGTGGGTTTGAACCACCAGCCTTCTGATTAGCAGTCAAGTGACTTAGGCACTATGCTACCAGAGCTGCATGAAATAAGTTAATCAAAAAAGGACCCATATTGTATGACCTTAATCATATAAAAAGACTAGAACAGGCAAATGTATAGAGACTAAAGTGTATTATTGGTTACCAAGGACAGAAGGGAGGGGTAAAGGCAGAATGATTGATTATGGAGTACTGAGTTTGATTTATGGTGATAGAAAAATTATGTCAATTAGGGTTAGAGTTGCACAGCTGAATAATGTTATTTCTATCAGATTTTGCACTCTTATAAAAAGCTGTATCAGCAAATGGTGTGCCATAGATATATTTACAACAACAACCCAAAAAAAAGAAGAAGTAGAAGAAGAAGAGTAGGTGTTGAGCCTGCTTATGTACAACCAAATATCTCATGGGATTTGGTTAATAGGTTTGCAAGCTTAGGGGCATGGTTTTACGGGACATCCCAGTTAATTGGCTTAATAATGTGTTTAATGTCTATTCTTCTTCTTAGTTTTTTGAGTAGTACCTGGGGTCTTAAAAGCTTGCATGCAGTCATCCAGAATACAAAATTTGGCCTCATTTTGCCTGGAACAACAGAGGAAAAAAGAGATTGGAGAATAGGAGAAGAAAAAGGAATGAGAAGCTAATTGTCTTCATGAACAACTGCCTCCTTGCCATAAGATCAGAACTGGATAATATCCAGCTACCATTACTGAGCACTTTGATCAAAGATTCTACAGAAGAATCCTGACTGAAGGGAAGAAATGAACAGCAGAATTTCAAATTCCCACAGATTCCAAATTTTCTGGAACAATGGAAGCTGGATGAATCTTTGAAATTATTATTCTGAGATATTTAAACTCTAAACCAAAAATATCCTCGGAAGTCATCATTAAACCAAATAATAGTTTAATTTAACTAGTGAATTTTCACTAGTTAAATTATACTCTTTTAAGATTATACTCTTGAGCATTATACTCTTTTAAGATCTATCTCTATGGGATAAAATTGACAATAGCAACATGAAAGATTAGATAGGTATCTTAGTGGGTGGTGAGTTAAGTTTAGTAAGGGAGAAACAACTCAGAAAAGGACAGTGAGAATAATTGCATAACTCAAAGAATGTAATTATTGTCACTGAATTGTACACGTAGAAATCTTTGAAGTGGTTTATATTTTTTTCTAGGTATATTCTCAACAATAACAAAAAATAAAATAACTTATTTTTAAAAAATTGGTGGATTCTGTTGAAT
>NW_006921684.1:583213-584139 GCF_000298275.1 Orycteropus afer afer
ATACAAAATCATATATTTATATGCAAATGAAAATTTTTCTTCTTTCTTTTAAAACTTTATGGATTTTATTTCTTTTTCTTGGCTTAAGGCAATAGATATAGGAAGGTTCCAGTAAGATGGTGGAATTGGCAGACAAGCAACACAGACTCTCTGCAACAAAACAATGAGAAACCAATGGAAACCGATACAGATGATCCTGGAACCCTGGTCTTTGAAGGGAAGGATAAAGATGTGGATTAAATACCAAATAGAGCTCTGGTGGCTTAGTGCCTAAGGCATCTGACTGCTAACCAGAAGGCTGGCAGTTCAAACACACAAGCTCCTCCTCAGAAGGAAGATTGGGCAATCTACTTCTGTTGAGATACTGTCTCAGAAACCCAAGGAGGGGTCACTATGAGTCAAATTGACTCCAAGGCAGTGAGTTGTTTTTTATTTTTTTCTGGTTAGTAGAAACACCTAAATGAAAACAGTGAGTAAGGAAACAAAAGGAGATGGGGTTGCTGTCTGTCCTGAGGGCACAGGCATTTTGAATATTTCCCTTTAGCAATCTAAGAATCAGCTTGGCACACAAAGGACTGCATGGGCAAAGACTGCATTGATGTCTGACAACCAGAAAACAAAACAGCAAAGAAGGAGACAAACTTCTGGACTGTCAGAGGCTGTCCTGAGGATGCAGCCATTTTGAATATTTTTGAGAGGCAGGTGTGGCCATTTTGAATGTAAGTGACATTCTTACCTGGATAGTGACCTAAGAATAAGCTCCACTTGCCAAGGACAACATAGGCAACCATACTGGGGGCTGATGACTAGAAATGTGGCATATTCCTCTTGTTAATCTTATATCCCACAAGCTCCTGGTAAACAAAGTTGTGGCCATCCTGTGCTCCCACTCACCTCCTTGACCAGCAGAAATTCCATCTCAGTCT
>NW_006921684.1:586539-588146 GCF_000298275.1 Orycteropus afer afer
CTGGCAGAGTAGGCAAATTAACCAATCATAACATCAGAATCCTAAGCACCTGAGAGAGAGTGAACTTCCCAGAACATTGCTGTGCCACACCCAACAAAAATACCCCAGGTAGAGAACTTTTACAATTCGGAGCTCCTCAGTTGCTCACAGTGAATTCCACCACAGAGTTTACAAAGAGAGTTTACAAAGACTTATGGCTAGAAAAGCCACACTAAGAAATTTACTGCACCACACCAACCCAGTTATAGAAGTAACCAAAGTAAAATAAGCTTACAGGATTCTAACAGGGAACCAGAGACATCAATTGTTAAATACGGAAAACTACAAACCAACAAGAGAGAATAAACAGTGTAGTTACAGAACTTCTAAATGGTGAGGAAGTCAAGAAAATTGTGAGAAAGAACAGACTGTTTTAAACTTGGGAATAAAATAACAAATCACTGGGTAACCTTAAAGAAAAATAATAAACTTTTGCATCAAAATTAAAGAGGACAATCACAAATATTTTGCAAATGCCAAAATAATAGCAACAAAGGAGATAACACTGTTCCTAAACAAGTGATTTCAGCACAGAAAATTATATGGAACAAAGAAATCAACAACACCATCAAAAAACACATAACAAAATGACATCAATAAATTCACACTTGCTATATATTACACTGAATGTAAATGAATTAAATGCACCACTCAAGAGACAGAGAGTTGCAGATTGGATAAGAAAATATAACCCATCCATATGCTATCTACAAAGTCTCCCCTTAGACACAAAAACAAAAATAGACTAAATATCAAAGATTGGAAAAAGATATATCAAGCAAATGACAACTAAAAAAAGACAGGACAAGCAATGTTAATTTCTTATAAAACAGACATCAAGACAAAAACAACAAGATACAAGGAAGGACATTATATAATGATTAAAGGATCAACTGAAGAAGAGGACATAACAATAATAAATATCTATGCACCCAATGAAATATTCCCAAAATACATAAATCAGACTTTAATACAATTGAAAAGACAAATAGATGACTCCACAGTAATAGTAGGAGACTTTAATACGTGACTTTCAATAAGACATAGAACAACTGGAAAGAAACTCAAAAAAGATGCAGAACTAAACAATTCAATCAACCAACTTGACCTTATAGACATTTACAAAACACTTCATTCAACAACAGCAAAATACATACTATTTTCCATCACACATGGAACATTTTCCAGACTATATTATATTTAAGGCCACAAAGCAAGCCTCCATGAATTTAAAAATATTGAAATACTGCAAAACATCTTCTCAGATTGCAGTGCTATAAAATTAGAAATCAACAATAGGAAGACCAATAGAAAAAGAGCAAACACATAGAAACTGAATAATACCTTCCAAAAACTATTGGGTAATAGAATAAACAAAGAAAGAAATTAAAAAAAAAAAAAAATCCTTGAATCAAATGAGAGAGAAAATACAACATACCAAGTCTTTGGGATACAGCAAAAGCAGTGATCAAAGGTAATTTATAGCAATAGATGCACACATCAGAAAGGAAGAAAGAATCTTTTCTGGTTACCTAGTGCCACTCTGACAAGAATATACCACAAATGGA
>NW_006921684.1:589077-591007 GCF_000298275.1 Orycteropus afer afer
AATTCTACCAATCATTCAGAGAAGAGCTGACACCAAGCTTACTCAAACTATTCCAGAACACAGAAAAAATGGAATCCTCCCAAATTCATTTTTTGAAGTGAGCATAACCTTGATAACAAAACCGGGAAAAGACACCATTAAAAAGGAAAACTACAGACCAATATCCCTCATGAATATAGATGCAAAAATCTTCAACAAAATCCTAGAAAATATACTTCAACAATATATTTAAAAAATAATACGTCATGAACAAGTGAGATTTATATGAGGTTTGATGCTTCAACATAAGAAAATCAATCAGTGTAATCTGTCACAAAAATGAAATAAAGGGAAAGAATCACATGATCATATCAATATATACAGAAAAGGCATCTGATAAAATCCAACACTGATTCCTAATAAAAAAATTATCAGAAAAATAGGAATATAAAGGAAATTCCTCAACATAATAAAAAGCATATATGTAAAACAATAGCCAATATTATTCTTAATGGAGGGAGACTGAAACCATTCCCTTTGTGAACAGGTACCAGATAAGGATCCCCTGTATCTCCACTTCTATTTGACATCACATTGGAACTCCTAGCAAGGGAAATAAGGCAAGAAAGAAATCAAAGGCATTCAAATTAGTAAGGAAGAAGTAAAACTAACCCTATATAGAGATGATATGCATAGAAAACCCATGAGATCCTATACAGAAAAAATCCATGAGACTCAGCAAGAAAACTACTGGAACTTATTGAAAGATTTAGCACAGTGGCAGGATACAAGATCAACATACAAAAATCAGTTGGATTCCTCTACACCAGCAAAGAGTTCTCTGAAAATGAAATAAGAAAATCAATAACATTTACAGTAGCTACCAAAAATATAAGTTACTTGGGAGTAAATCTTACCAGGAACACAAAAGACCTATACAAAAAAAAAAAAAAAAAAACTTTAAGAAACTAAGAGACAGACATAAATGGAAGGACATACTATGTTCATGAATAGGAAGATTGAACATTGTGAAAATGTCAATGCTACCCAAAGCGATCTATGCATTCAATGAAATCTCAATCCGGTTTCCATCAACATTCTTTAGAGACATGGAGAAACCAATCACTAATTGTATATGGAAAGGAAAGAGACCTCAGATAAGCAAAGCACTACTGAAGAAGGAGAACAAAGTAGGAGGTCTCACACTCCCAGATCTCAAAACCTATTATACAGCCTAGTTTTGGTGCAATGACAGACACATAGACCGGTGGATCAGAATTGAAAACTCAGAAATAGATCCATTGGCCTACAGTCAGCTGATTTTGACAAAAAGCCAATATCCATTAAATGGAGATGAGACCATCTCTTTCAGTTTTTCTGGCAAAGCTTTATATCTATTTGCAAGAAAATGAAACAAGATCCATACCTCACATGAAACACAAAAACTAACTCCAGATGGATCGAAGATTTAAATGTAAGACCTAAAACTACACAGTTCATGAAAGAAAAATAGGGACAAACTTAGGGGCCCTAATTTATAGCATAAATAGACTATCAAATATAATCCAAGATGCACTAACAGCAAAAGACAAACTACATGAGTGGGGCCTTCTAAAAATTGAATTCTTAATTGCATCAAAAGACCTCTCCAAAAGAGTAAAAAGAAAATCTACAGAATGGGAGAAAATATTCATCAATGACTTATCAGACAAGGATTTATCTCTAAAATTTGTAGAAAACTCCCAACACCTCAACATCAAAAAGACAAACAATCCAATTAAAAAATGGGCAGAACACATAAACAGACACTTCACCATAGAAGGTATTCAAGCAGCCAACAAACACATGAGAAATATTCATGATCATGAACCATTGTTGTTGTTGTTATGTGACCTCGAATCGGACCCGACTCACAGAGACCCCTCCTTGGGTTTCCAAGGCAGTATCACTA
>NW_006921684.1:592740-593415 GCF_000298275.1 Orycteropus afer afer
AATGTGCTGAAGTCGATTTCCAGGCCTTTTTCCCTTGTTTGTCTTTATCTGGAAGCTCCACTTTTACCAAGGATGACCTTACTTGTAATTGAAATACTGGTAGTATAGCTTCCAGCATGATAGGAACATGAGGCATGACAAACTGACAGATGGGTGGTGGTGGGTGAATAGAGAGACCAAAATCCAACCAAATCCACTGCCATCAAGTTGATTCCAACTCATGGCAACCTCCACTGGGTTTCCAAGACTGTAAATCTTTATGGAAGGAGATTGCTTCATTTTCCTCACAGAGCAGCTGGAAGATTTGAATCGCTGACCTTCTGGTTAGCAGCCAAATAAATGTCTTAGCTGCTATACCACTAGTGCTCCTTGAGTAGACAGAGAGACAGTATTATTATAATAAAAAATAAATCTAATAAACACAAAGTAAAAGCAATGTTCAAATCACATGAATAATGTAATTATAATTATTGAGCTATTTTTATAAATATAATTCTAGTTATTAATTCTGTCCTAGATGATTACAAGTGTAATTGAATCACAGTGTTAAAATTCCTGTTGTCACATGAAAAGGGTTTTAATTTAATATAGGAGAGAAACTAATATTGTATTTTTTAATGTAAATGTAACTTCAGTGTAATCAGGCTATTTGGTGTAAAAGTTTTGACAAGATCA
>NW_006921684.1:599335-600886 GCF_000298275.1 Orycteropus afer afer
AACAAGGGAACGTGTTCAGTGCAGATCAGTGAGTAAGCACAAGCCCGCCTTGTTTCAGTACCTATGCTTAAACTGCCCCCTGGCTGAACCAGTAAGCAGTAATAAAGTAAGCATTATTACTGAGACTTAATTTTTTTTATTAGGTACCATCAAGTGGGTTTGGCTCATAGTAACCTTATGCACAACAGCAAGAAACACTGCCCAGTCCTGTGCCTCACAATGGTTGCCTTGCTTGAGCCCATTGTTGCAGCTACTATGTTAATCCATCTATTTGAGGATCTTCCCCTTTTTCATCACCTCTCTACTTTACCCAGCATGATATCCTTTTCCAGGGAGTGGCCTCTTTTAACAACATGACCAAAGATTGAGAGACAAAGTATATCTATTCTCATTTATAAGGAGTGTTCTGTCTGTACTTCCTTCAAACATATTTGTTCATTCTTCTAAAAGTCCACACAACATCCAATATTCTTTGCCAACACCACAATTAAAATACATCAGTTTTTCTGCTTTCTTCCTTATTCAATGTCCAGCTCTTACATGCATATGAGGCTATTTAAAAATATCATGGCTTATTAGGTCAAGGCACCTTCAAAGTGACGTCTTTGCTCTTTCACACTTTAAAGAAGTCTTTTGCAGCAAATTGATCAATACAATATGTCATTTGATTTTCGACTGCTGTTTCTGTGTGCATCAATTGTGGATCCAAGTAAAATAAAGTCCTTGACAACTTCAATCTTTTCTCCATTATCATTATGGTGCTAATTGGTTGAGTTGCGATCAATTTTATTTTATTTATATTGATATGCAATCTTTATTGAATTTAGTAGTCTCTGATCTTCATCAGTAAGTGCTTCAAGTCTTCATCATGTTCATCAAGCAGTATTGTATCATTGCATATTGCAGGTTGTTCATGAGTCTTCCTCCAATCCCGATACTATGTTCTTCTTCATATAGTTCTGCTTCTCAGATTATTTGCTCAAGATACAGCTTGAATAAGTATGGAAGGGATACAACCCTGACAAACACTATCTCCTTTTTCTGTTTGAACGACTGCCTCTTGGTTTTTGTACAGGTTCCTCAGAAGCACAAAGGTGTGCTGAATTCCCAATCTTTGCAATGTTACCCATAATTTGTTATCATCCACACAGTCAAATGTCTTTGCATAGTCAACACAACAAAGGTAAACATCGTTCTGGTCTTCTTTGCTGTCAGCCAAGATCCATCTGACATTAGCAATGAGAATTCTTGTTCCATGCCTTTTTCTGAATATAGCTTGAATTTCTGGCAGTTCTTAATGCCACCACCTTATTAATAAGGTTTACTTGGTTGGGCTTTCCTTCACATGATTTGTTTTCATCATTCCAAATCCCAAATAACTGACACTTTCATATAGAACCCCATAATATTAGCAGAACACAAAATAGCACTTGTAAGAATATACCTAGTTCATTGAAAGACGAGATCTATTTCCACTGAATTTTCAGTTATTAGCAAAAATATTATTATAACAAGATAGATACTTGAAACTGTATCTTGTAATTCTATTGC
>NW_006921684.1:601233-602587 GCF_000298275.1 Orycteropus afer afer
TCACAGATGCACTATATATCATTAGGTGTTGTGTCTTTGCATTTAGGATATGTAACCTTAGTCATGTTATCAAGGTTATTTCTGTGATGTAGATCATAAACAACCTTATTGAATTTTTAAAACCTAATATTGCTTTCTCTTATCTTCTAAAGAATAAGACCATAACCCCCTGGGAACATTTATCAGGGATTGGCAAACTAAGAACCACTACAGGCCAAATATGGTCCACTGACTGTTTTGTCAATAAATGTTTATCAGAGTACAGCCACACCTTATTGTTTGTGTATTATCTAAGGCCATTTTTTAGTACTTGCCACAGAGAATGTGTGACCTGAAAAGCCTAAAATATTCAGTATATGGCTCTTTATAGAAAATGTTTGCCAATAACTGCCATATATTATAACGTCAATATTGATTCTCTCACGCCACAAGTTCAATTTTTATTTCTGCCTCAAAGTACTGTGGTTAAGACAGCAAGCTATTAAGTCACATTAAATGATAAATTCTGATTATGCAGTATGCTTTCTGTGTGAACCTGATAACAAAATTTCCTTTAAATGTTTTTTTCATCATTTGAAAATCTAAGCATTGAATTATTTTATATTATTTACTTAGAGATATCTTACAAAACTCAAATTAAGATATCTGTGCAAAGACATTAGTCTAGCACCTGATAATTGGTAAACATTCATTAAATATTGTTTTTTATTCATAAAGATTAATTCAAATTCAACCTCTTTCATGACACCTTCTCTATATTTCTCCAGCTTCCAGAAAATTTTATAATCCTTACTTTAAAGTACCTAGCTTTGTTCTGGTAGCATGTTGCCTAAGGCACTTGACTGCTAACCAGAAGCCTGGCTGTTCAAACCTACCAACCACTTCTCAAAAGGAAGGTTGAACAATCTACTTCCGTGTGACACCGCCTTAGAAACTCAAAGAGGAGTTGCTACGAGTCGGGGCCAACTCGATGGCACATAATGACAACAACAACAGCTTTGTTCTAATTATTTCATTGTATTAATAATATATTTCTATTAACATTTTAAGATCCTTGAAGGTGTAATCTGCACCCATAAATGGTAAAAATACAAATTAAAACTCTCTACCAAAAATAATCAAAGGAAAGAAGAAAAATAGAAGTTCGTTTGTATAAAATTTCCTTCCACTGTTGGCTTGGGAAAGGGAACTCACTTTGTAGGTTACTGGGATGGGGAGGAAAAGGGAGGGATTAATTTTGGGCTAGCTAGGGCCTACAGGCTGACATGGGTAGAGGGAGGGATATACAGAAAGGATCTGTGACCACCAGTATAACATTAGGAAATGGGAGGACACTGAATAGTTCATATAAGAG
>NW_006921684.1:624720-625245 GCF_000298275.1 Orycteropus afer afer
CTTCTTTTGGGGCATGCCAATATTTCAGTTGAATCAATAATTCCTTAAACCAGTAACTAGCTGATTGACATTCATTGGCTGATAATGTAATGATGTGCTTGACAGAGGTTGTTGTTTTTGTTGTTAGGTGCTGTTGATGCAGGTCCAACCCATAGTGACTCTCTCTTCAATAGAATGAGACACTGCCCTGCCCTGTGTCATCACCACAATTGTTGCGATGTTGGAGCCACTGTGGTCAATTAATCTTGTTGAGGGTCTTCCACTTTTCCACTGAGGATCTACTTTACCAAGTATGTTATCCTTCTGCTGGACGGGTCCCCTCTGATAACAAGTCCAAAATAGGTGAGATAAAGTCTCTCCACCCTCATTTCTCAGGAAAATTCTGGCTGTATTTCTTCTAAGATAGATTTGGTTGTTCTTTTGGTAGTGCAGGCATATACAATATTCTTCACAAACACTGTAATTCAGAGACATTAAGTCTTCTTTAAGGAACTCTGGTGGCATAGTGCCTAAGCCATTTGACTG
>NW_006921684.1:626200-627940 GCF_000298275.1 Orycteropus afer afer
TTTCCACATCCTCTTCTGAATCAAGCTTGCATTCCTGTCAATGTAGTGCTACAATAATTTTTTCCTTACCTTCTGCAAAATTTTACCTGCCTGAAATTAGAGATATTGTTTGATAACGTCTACATTTTATTGCATTGCCTTTCTTTGGAATGGACAAAAATATGGATCTTTTACAGTCTGTAGGTTTGGTAGCTGTCTTCCTTTCTTTTTTTTTTTTTTTGCATAGACAAGTTAGTGCTTGCAGCATTTCATCCATTTGCTGGAAGATATCAACTGGTATTCTGTCCATTCCTGGAGTTTATTTTTTGCCAGTGACTTCAGTGTGGTGTGAATTTCTTCCTTCAATATCATCAGTTCTTAATAATATACTATCTCCAGAAATGGTTGAATATTGATCAATTCATTTTGGTACAGTGAATCACTGTATTTTTTTCCATGTTCTTTTGATTCTTTCTACCTTGTTTAATATTTTTTCTATAGGATCCTTCAGTATTAGAAGTCAAGGCTTTAATTTTTTCTTCAATTCTTTCAGCTTCAGAAATATGAAGCATATTCTTCTGTTTTGGTTTTCTAACACCAAATCTTTTCACAATCCTTTATAATAGTTTACTTTTTCTTCTCTAGCTACCCTTTGAAAAGTGTTCAGCCCTTTTATTTCATCATTTCTTTAGCTACTCTCTATTCAAGAGCAAGTTTCAGAGTGTCTTCTGACATCCATTTCTGCCTTTTCTTTCATTCCTGTCTTTTAAACAAACTTTTGCTTTTTTTAATAAATTTTGTTTATAATTATCTTGATGTCATCCCATAATTGGTCTTGTCTTTGGTCACAAATGTTCAATGTATTGAATCTATTCTTGAGATGGTCTCAAAATTCAGGTGGGATTTATACAAGTAAGATTTCATTTTACTTGGATCCACAATCATTATCCATGGAAGAAGTGGTCAAGAAATCAGACATTGTATTGCACTGGGCAAGTCTGCTGCAAAAGTCCCCTTTAAAGAGTTAAGAAGTAAAGCTGTCACTTTGAAGATAAAGGATGAACCTGATCCACGCCAATTTTAGACACTCATATGCATGTGAAAACTGGACAACGAATAAGGGATACAGAAGGAAAATCAATGCCTTTGAATTGTGGTGTTTACAAAGAATACTGGAAATGTTATGGACTGACAGAAAAACAAAACAAATCTGTCCTGAAAGAAGTTCAACCGGAATGCTCCTTGGAAGTGAGAATAGTCAGACTTCATCTCACTTCAATCATGTTTTCAGAAGGGACCAGTCTTCGAAGAAGGATATTGTGTTTAGTAGAGGATCAGTGCATAAGGAGAAGACCCTCAATGAGATGTATTGACACAGTGGTTGCAGTGATAGGCTGAAAGATAGCAAAGATTGTGAGGATGGTACAGAACTAGGTAGTGTTTCTTTCTGTTGTACATAGGGTCACTATATGTCAGAGCCAACTCCATCGTACCTAACAACAACAACATATGCAAAGTTGTATTTTGGCCCTCAAGGTAAATCTTTCATCTGTCGTTAGCATGTTGCTGTGATTTGGGAAGCTATGCCACTGATATTGCAAATATCAGCAGGATCACCTATAGTGTATAGGTTTCAGCAGAGTTTCCAGACTAATATAGACTAGTAAAGATGGCCTTCAAATCTACTTAGGGGGAGGAAAAAAAAAAAAAAAACAGTGGAAACCTTTTGAATAGTAGTGGAATATTGTCCGATGTAGTGGT
>NW_006921684.1:633345-638145 GCF_000298275.1 Orycteropus afer afer
ATTAATGACTGTCTGCAGCTGTTTCTCTTCAATTTGAGTGGTGCCACATCAGCCAATGCCACATCAAAAGCTTTACCTTATCCATAGGAGTAAGGCTGGGTTTACTCTGATGATGCAGCTCTTTCCCAGTCCTATTTTGAGAGCCTTGTAACCTAACCAGACTATTCATAAAGTTGCACGGCAATGTATCAAAGAGTGTTTCTTTGTTATTCATAAAGTTTTCCCTGGCCAATTCTTTGAGAAGTGGATGGTCTCTTCCTTCTTCCTAGTCTGTCTCAGTCTGTAAGCTGGGCGGATACCTGTGCACCATGTGCATCCTGCTGGGTTTGAAACACCAGTGGCTCAGCCTCAAAACTCACATCCACACATCACCACTGTAGGACAAACCAACAAACAAGGCTGTCTCCCTGTTGAAAACCTCTCGTTCCACCCTTACCTGGGTCCCTGCGGCTGACACCTCCTCTATATGGATTCTTGAGCCTTTTAATCCCCTTTCTCCCCCTCTCCCACCCTTCTGCTTTGGGCATAACTGAGTTCCCTCACTTCACCTGAATCCCTGCAACTGACTGCTCCTCTGTCTGGGTTCCTGGCTTTTTAGTCCTGTTTAATCCTGGTTGATCTGTAAATAGACCAAAAGGCAGACATTTGAACAGAACAAGAGGATACTGTAAGATTGAAAATCAGCAAATTGTGTGTAAGGATTGGATCCAGTCACCGTATTTATTTAATATCTATGCTGAGCAAATAACCTGCAAAGCTGGACTATATGAAGAAGAACATGGCATCAGGACTGGAGGAAGACACATTAACAACCTGGCATATGCAGATAACTCATTGTGGCTTGCTGAAAGTCAAGAGGACTTGAGGTATTTACTGATGGAAATTGAAGACTACAGCTGTCAGTATGGATTATAATTTAACATAAAGAAAACAAGATCCTTACAATTGGACCAAGAAGCTACTTCATGATAAGTGGAGAAAAGATTGAAGTTGTCAAGGATATCATTTTATTTAGCTCCATAATCAATCCCACTGAAGCATCAGTCAAGAAACCAAGCAAAGTAATGCTTGGAGAATCTGCTGCAAAAGACCTCTTTAAAGTGTTAAAAAGAAAAGACATCACTTTGAAGACTATGGTATATTTGGCCCAAGCCATGATATTTTTAATCACCTCATATACGTGGGAAAGCTGGATAATAAATGAGGAAGACCAAAGAATTGATGCCTTTGAATTATGGTGTTGGTGAAGAAAATTGAATATACCATGGCCTGCCAGAGAACAAACAAATCTGTCTTGGATGAAGTACAGCCAGAACACTCCTTGGAAATGAGAATAGCCTGACTTCATCTCACCTACTTTGTTCATGTTGTCAGAAGTGACCATTCCCTGGAGAAGGATATCACACCTGGTAAAGGGGAAGGTCAGTGAAAAAGAGGAAGACCGTCAATAAGTTGGACTGACACAGTGGCTGCAGCAATGGGCTTAAGCTTAGCAATGATTGTGAGGATGGTGCAGCAATGGGCAGTGTTTCATTTTGTTGTACATACGGTTGCTATGAGTGGAAACCAACTCACCTCCACCTAACAACATAGGGTATATCAACTGATGTGACCATTATTCAAATTTACACACCATTCATGCCAAAGATGAAAATATTGATTGTTATGAGTTTCTGCAGTCTGAAATTGGTCAAACATGCAATCAAAATTCACTAATAATTACTGGTGATTGGTGCAAAAGTTGGAAACAAAGAATAATGATCAGTAGTTGGAAAATATGGCTTTCATGATAGAAATGACGCTGGAGATCACATGATGGAATTTTGCAAGAACTTATTCGTTGTAAATTTTTTTTTTTTCAATAACATAAATGGTGGCTACACATGTAGACCTTGCCAGATGAAATACACAGTAATCAAATTGACTACATCTATGGAAAATGATGATGGAGAAGCTCAAAATTGTCAGTCAGAACAAGGCCAGAGGCTGCTCAGGAACAGACCATTAATTGCTCATATGTACGTTCAAGTTGAAGTTGTTGGCAGAGATAAGTTAGTTTAACAAGCTTATATACTTATATAACATCTGTTAATATTACATGAGATGAAACATGAATTGAGTCTTTTGATTGCACAGACTGAAATACAGATCTTCTCAGAGGAATTGTGTACCTTTTTAGTATTTGTCAATTTAACCCCAATGAAAGGTCACTGGCTCAAAATAGCTTCTGAGTTTATTCAGAGTTTAGTTCCCAGGCATCACAGTGATAATACAGGAAATTTTTTAACCACTGATGAAGTCATTGCTTATATTAGTTACTGAGGTATCATATGCTCTTCAGATAATAAAAATGAAAAATAAATTTCAAAATGTATAGAAATAGCAAATAAAATAATTTGTCCAGGTTCTTGTCATTTGAACAATAAAATACATTTCTAACCTCATATATCAAAAAATATTTCACTGATATTCATAAGGTTTTCTGTGGTGAAATTTTCCCACAAGTGGATGGCCCTGTCCTTCCTCCCAGTTGGTCTTAGTGTGCGACCTCCACAGAGATTTGTTCACCATGGGTGACCCTGCTAGTACTTGAAATACTGGTTACATAGCTTCTAGCATCACAGCAACATACAATGAAACACAACAACCACAGTACGACAAACTGACAGGTGAGTGGTGGACCTAGTGTATAACATGATTTGGTGCAATGAACAGCAGAGAATAATTTAGATTTATTATGCCATAGAAAAGATGTTACAGACACTATCATTGAATTTTGAATATATTCCACATTTTAAATTTTGAATGAGTGATGCTAAATATGTATTAATTAAATGCACCATTTCCTTGATATATGTCAATGAATAGCTTTCAATATTGTAACTCAAAATTCTGATTTTTAATTATTGCTTCCTTGCAAAAAATCCCAGCAATACCCCTTATCTTTGTAAGAGAAAATACAAACAATATTTTCATTGAAGTTTATTAGTGCAGGCTAAAGCCCTATGATTAGATAAATTTGTGTCTTAGCTATTTAGGAATGTGTATTGTCAGGGTACAGAAAAGACAAGAAAGCATTTTTATCCCCATTTTCAAAACGGATCTTGAAACTACTTCTGAGGCAGCTCAGATGTCTAAATGCTCTTTGGAAAACATTAAAATGCCATTTCAGTCCTTGTTTAGACATTATTGATTTTATATTACAAGTAGATGAAAGATCCACTTGGGGAATACTGTTGTATAATTGCTGCAGTGACCTAG
This sequence comes from Orycteropus afer afer, assembly GCF_000298275.1. Classification (NCBI taxonomy): domain Eukaryota; kingdom Metazoa; phylum Chordata; class Mammalia; order Tubulidentata; family Orycteropodidae; genus Orycteropus; species Orycteropus afer. The sequence goes on from NW_006921684.1 coordinate 636,607, forward strand.
CCATCTAATACTACCCAGGGCAAAAGTCATTTGATCCAAATCAATGTAAAATACACATTTATCCCTGTGAAGCTTCTGCTAGGGTGTGAAAAAGAGAAATTAAAACACTAAATATGAAGAAAGATATTTAATAATGACAACGCATGTAAATGCAATTACATATTTGCTAACTCTCAAATGTAAATGGTTTTATGTGACTCTGAATTCTGAAATAGTACAATTTATTCATATAAAAATAAGTAAATTAGTAACTTCAGCAAAATCTCAGAGTGTATTGAAAGAAGGAATCTTGTATTAGTGCTGGGAATGTAGCTTTGCAAAACTGCTCAAATGCCATCCCCTTTATTCAGTTAATCACATAGTTGGGTAAAATCATATTAAAGACAAGGTCTGTATTTTTACCTTTCCTTGTATCTTCACTAGACCTTTTCTTACTTGTATAGCCCATTTAGTCAGCAGTTCCTATCCACATGGAAATTATTTTCATCTTCAGAATGAATGGTCAGAGTTGCAGAATTCACATTATGGTTTATCTAGTCCAGCTTCTCATTTGTTCCAAGACCAAGGGAATGTGGTTGAATGGTGATGATGGGTATCCCTTACTGACAAAGGATTTACAATGAGACAAAAATCGTAAGCTTCAGGACCTCCTGTGCAGGGCTTTTTTTGTGAGTCTAGAAAGGACTTTACCAAGGTATGCATATATTTATACATGATTGTACAATATGCATTACTAAAAAAGAGATTTACCTTTTGTTGTGATTATTTTTCTAATCCTAAATAATACAAATACTCTTACACTCATGAGTGTTATTTTTCTTCTTAAAAAGGATTCCAAAATCATGTTAGCCTAAGGCTCCACAATTCCAGGATCTGCTCCAGCTTGTTGACAAGACCCATGAAATTATCGAAACAGAGAGTGTTATTTATTGAAATGTGTGTGTGTGTGTGTGTGAGAGAGAGAGAGAGAGAGTAGTCTTACTGGTTCTGTTTCTCAACAGAACCCTAAGAAAGAAAACAATAATATTTATTTCACTATGGTATTGATCAGCTTAGGCTTTGTTCCACATCATCTTTACTTCAGGATCCATGAATGAATAGCTTCTTTCTGGAACTTTGTTGGTTGTCATTGCAAAGGAAACATAAAATGTGATGAAATATGAGATGACTTTTAAATCTTTTTAAACCTCAAGATAGTTTCTCTTCTGCTCATATTTCATTGGTAAAAACAAGTCATTGTGTGAAGTCATTGGTTCAAATATAATTAATTCCTCTGAGAGCGTAACATTGAAAGTATACAATAATAATGCATGTATGGCTTTTTGCTCCCTGATTTCTCTACTAAAAGAATCATAATTACTTGTTAGGCTTGCTTTATGTTAGCTCTCTGATATTGTTGTTGTTGTTATGTGCCGTAGAGTTGGACCCAACTCACAGCAACCCCTCCTTGGATTTCTGAGGCAGTATCACTATGGAAGTAGATTGCCCAACCTTCCTTCCGAGGAGTGGCTGGTGGGTTTGAACTGCCAGCCTTCTGGT
>NW_006921684.1:638245-639681 GCF_000298275.1 Orycteropus afer afer
TATAACTTCTACAGTCTGAAATTGATCAAACATGCAATCAAGATGCACTGATAATTACTGGTGATTGGAATGCAAATTTGGAAACATAGAAGAAGGATCAGTACTAGAAAATATGGCTTTGGTGATAGAAGCAATGCCAGAGATCACATCACAGAATTTTGCAAGACGAATAATTTATTCATTCCAGATACTTTTTTTAAACAATGTAAACAGTGACTATATACATGGACTTTGCCATATGGAATACAGAAGAATGAAATCGACTACATCTGTGAACAGAAACATTGAAGAACCTCAATATCATCAGTCAGAACAAAGCCAGGGACTGACTGAGGGGAAGACCATCAATGGCTCATATGCAGGTTCAAGCTGAAGCTGAAGAAAATTTAAAAAATCCACAAGAGCCAAAATATGACTTTGATTAAATCCCATCTGAATTTAGAGATAATCTGAAGAACAGATATGACACATTGAATAAGAATGACTGAAGATTAGATGAGTTGTGGGATGATATCAAGGACATCATACATGAAGAAAACAAAAGGCCATTTAAAAGACAGAGATGAAAGAGAAGACCAAAATGAATTTCAGAAGAGACTCTATGTGCTCCTCTACTAAACATAGAGTAGTTAAATAGAATGGAAAGAATGATGAAGTAAAAGAGGTGAACAGAAGATTCAAAATAGAGCTTGAGAAGACAAAGTAAAGTATTACAATGTATTACAATTGTAATACAAAATATTACAATTACAAAGACTTGGAATTAGAAAACTAAAAGGTAAGAACACAATCAGTCTATCTCAAGTTGAAAGAATTGAAGAAAAAATTCAAACTTCGAGTAGCAGTATTGAATGATTCTATGAGAAAAATACTGACAAACACAGAGTGCCTCAAAAGAAGATGGAAGGAGTACACAGAGTCACTGTACAAAAAATAATTGCTCTATTTCAACCATTCCAGGAGATAACATATGATCAAGAACTAATATTACTGAAGGAAGAAGTTCAAGCTCCATTGAAGGCATTAATGAAACAAAACTCCAAGAATGACAAAATACCCATTGAGAAATTTCAACAAATGGAGGCAACACTGGAAGCATTCATTTGTCTATGCCAAGAAATTTGGAAGACAGGCACTTGGCATACTGATATTTCTGCCCATTGCAAAGAAAGATGATCCAACAGAATGCAGAAATTACTGAACAGTATCATATGCAAGTAAAATTTTGCTGTAAATAATTCAAAACAGCTGCAGCAGTATATCAACAGGGAACTGCCAGACATTCAAGCTGGATTCAGAAGAGCATGTGGAATGAGGGATTTCATTGTTGATGTCACATGACTTTGGATGAAAACAGAAAAGACCAGAAATATGTTTACCTGTGTTTTATTGACTATGCAAAGAATTTGTGTGGCTCATACATATTATGAATAACA
>NW_006921684.1:641125-647017 GCF_000298275.1 Orycteropus afer afer
TCTCTATCTCTCTTCTTTCTAAACTAACTCTAAATATTAATGCACTATGTGAAGTTTTGAGTAAAGCTTGATAAACCTTAAAATATTTACTGGAGTGTATGTTACATAAAGTTTCTAATTTGAGCCTATACCTCCAGTTTTGGTAGGGAAAAAAGATAAACATTTTAATTAGTTAAGTCATTTGGAGCTCACATAAGTTTGTAATTTTAAAAATAATTACTCCAAACTTTAAATTCACTTTGAAATGTCTTAGAGATAGCTGAGAGTCAATAAAGACCAAAATGCTGTATGATCCCAGCTTGGATTCACTATTCAAGGGAATATGATAATCTCTAAGAATTTGCTTTTTCTATAGGTTGAATTAATATTCTACATGATTTGCAAAAGTGGCTCCAGTTTGAGTCAAATAATAGAAAAACATATTCAAAACCATTCCATTCAGTTATTCCTGCTATGCAAGAGGATAAATTTCAGTAAAAATGTTGCATTTAAGCACATCAGAAAAAAAGGAAAAACACTAATATTTATGGAGTTATTTCTATGTATAAAGTCCTATACTGTTATTTTATATACCTGGAAGTTAGCCAGAGGTGATAGCAGTGAGGTTTGCATTACCTTGAGGGAGGAGACAGACAGACCAGGAAGCTAGCCAGGGCCAGTGGTGCTGTAGTTTGGAACAGCTGGAGGGAGGAAACAGACAAGGAAGTGGGGCAGGTGGTGGTTTGGAGCAGCCGAGGGAGACCAGGAAGTGAGCAGAGCAGTATGGAACAGCTAAGGGAGACAAACTTGGCTGTCAGTTTGTCCTACGGTGGTGGCTTGTGTGTTGCTGTGAAGCTGAAGGCTATGCCACTGGTGTTTCAAATGCCAGCAGGCTTACCCATGGTGGACAGGTTTCAGCAGAACTTCCAGACTAAGAAAGACTTAGAAGAAGGAAAAAGTCATCCACTTCTCAAAGAAATGGCCAATGCAAACCTTATAAATAGCAGTGAAACACTGTCTTATATATTACTGAAAAAAATTATGAACAACCCTGTAACATTGTCCAGTATAGTGCCAGAAGATGATCCCCCCACACACCAGGTAGGAGGACACTCAAGATACTACTGGGGAAGAGCTGCCTCCTCAGAGTAGAGCCAACCTTAATAACATGGAGGGAGTAAAGCTTTTGGGACCTCCTCCTGCTGAAGTTGTTGTTGTTGTTGTTATTTGCCGTCGAGTCAACCCCGACTCATAGCAACCCCTCCTTGGGTTTCCAAGGCAGTATCACTACGGAAGTAGGATTGCCCAACCTTCCTTCTGAGGAGTGGCTAGTGGGTTTGAACCGCCAGCCTTCTGGTTAGCAGTCAAGTGCCTTAGGCACTATGCTACCAGAGCATGACTCAAAATGAGCGGGGGGTGGGGGGAAGCTGTAAACATCCATTAATACTTAGAACATGGTATGTATGAAGTATGAAACTAGGAAAATTGGAAGTTGTCAAATATGAAATGAAACACATAAAAATCAGGATCCTAAGCATCAGTTTGCTGAAATGGATTTGTTTTGGCCATTTTGAATCAAACAACCATATTATCTACTTTGCCAGGAATGACAAACTGAAGAGGAATGGCATGGCATTTATCACAAAGAATGCATCAACATCTATCCTGAAGTACAATGCTGTCAGTGATAAGATAATATCCATACACCTACAGGGAAGCTCAGTTAATACTACTATTACTCAAATTTATGCACCAACCACCAACACCAAAGATGAGGAAACTGAAGATTTTTACCAACTTCTGGAGTCTGAAATTGACCAAACATTCAATCAAGATTGATAATCACTGGTGATTGCAATGCAAAAGTTGGAAACAAATAAGAATCACTGGCAGTTGGAAAATATGGCTGTGGTGATAGAAGTAATGCCAGAGATTGCATAATAGACTTTTGTAAGACCAGAGACTTATTCATTGCAAAAACCTTTTTTCAACAACACAAATGGTGGCTAGCTACATGGATTTCACCAGATGGAGTACACAGGAATCAGATTGACTACATCTGTGGCAAAAGGTGAAGGAGAAATTCAGTATCAATCAGGCCAGGAGCTGATTGTGGAACAGACCATCAACTGCTCATATGCAAGTTCAAATTGAAGTTGAAGACAATTAAAACAAATCCACAAGAGCAAAATTATGACTTTCTTGAATATATCCTTCCTGAATTTAGAGACAATCTAAATTTGATGCATTGAGCACCAGTGACCAAACACCAGAGGGATTATGGAATGAACATCAAGAACATCATCCATGAAGAAGCCAAAGAACATTAAAAAGACAGGAAAGAAAGAAAAGACTAAAATGGATGTCAGAAAAGACTCTGAAACTTGCCCTTGAATGGAGAATAGCTAAAGCAAGTGGAAGAAATGCTAAGATAAAAGAGCTGAACAGAAGATTTGAAAGAGCAGCTCAAGAAAACAAAGTCAATTATTACAATGAAATGTGCAAAGACTTGGAGTTATGAAACCCAAAGAGAAGAACATGATCAACATTTCTCAAGCTGAAAGAACAGAGGAAAAAAAAAAAAGTAAGCTTCAATTTACAATATTGAAAGATTCTATGAGCAATATATTGATTGATACAGGAAACATCAAAAGAGGATGAAAGGAACACACAGAATCACTATACCAAAAAGAATTAGTCGATGTTTATCCATTTCAGGAGATAATGTATGATCAAGAACCAATGATATTGAAGGAAGAAGCTGAAGCTTCTTTGGAAGAGAGCTACCTGGCCAACTGACTAGAAGAGATCCATATTTGTACCCATTCCAAAGAAAGGTGATCCAACAGAATATGGAATTTATCAAACGATATCATTAATAGAAAAGCAAATAAATTTTTGCTGAAGATAATTAAAAAATGGCTGCAACAGTATATTAGACTATGTGGATCATAACAAATTATTGATAATATTATGAAGAATTGGCATTCTAAAACACTTAATTGTACTCATGAGGAACTTATACATAGACCAGTAGGCTGCCATTTGAACAGAACAAGGGAATACTGCCTGGTTTAAAATCAGAAAGGGAGTGTGTCAGCATTGTATCCTTTTACCATACTTATTCAATCTGTATGCTGAACAAATAACCTGAGAACCTGGACTATATGAAGAAGGACACAGCTTTTGTAATGGATGAAGACTCATTAATAACCTGTGATATGCAGACAACACAACCTTGCTTGCTGAAGTCAAGATGACTTGAAGCACTTACTGATGAAGAGTAAAGGCAAATTTTCCTCTTGCATTTATGCTCCTCATCAATTTTGACACTTTATTTTTCTAAACTTGTGAAAGAGTTGAGGGAAATTCTGCCTGCCTATTTTAATCATCTTTAGTATTAACTGCATGTTTATTGTATTTTGATCTTTTTCAATTTTTATTAGGGAAGTAGCCATTTTTAAGTATTACACTCTGAATAAATAAGGTATATTCCCACCCACACAAAAATAGTTTTTAAAAAAAGTATATATTATACCTCAACATAAAGAAAACAAAAATCTTCACAACTGGACCAATAAGCAGAATCATGGTATATAGAGAACAGATTGAAGTTGTCAAAGATTTCAAATTACTTGGTTCCACAATCAACACCAATGGAAACAGCAGTCAAGAAATCAGACAATGTATTACTAGTCAAGTCTGCAAAAAAATGACCTCTTTAAAGTGCTGAAGAGGAAAGATATCTCTTTGAAGACTAAGGTACACCCTAATACAAGCCAGGGTGTTTTCAATTGCCTCATATGCATGTGAAAGCTGGACAATGAATAAAGAAGACAGAAGAAGAGTTGATGCTTTTGAGTTGTGGTGTTGGCAAAGAATACTGAAAGTGCCATGGACTGCCAGAAGAATGAACAAATCTGTCCTGGAAGAAGTACAGTCAGAATGCTCATTGGAAGTGAGAATAGCCAGAATTCATCTCATCTAATTTGGTCATATTGTCAGAAGGGACCATTCTTTGGTGAAAGATATTATACTTGGTAAAGTGGAGGGTCAGCAAAAAAGGAGAATACCCTCAATGAGATGGATTGATACAGAGGCTGCAACAATGGGCTCAGGGGTATCAAGGATTGTGAGGCTGGCACAGGACCAGGCAGTGTTTTGATCTGTTGTACATAGGGTCGCTATCAGTAGGCACAGTCTGGACTTCACCTAACACACACACACACACACACACATATATATGTATGAATATATATGTAAAAATGTTTTTATCACCAAACTCAAGGTGATACCAAACTCACTTAAATCTTCTATTTTATACTCTAGCAACTCTATAGCTTTTCATCTTGCATATAGGTCTAAGATTCATTTTAAGGTAATATTTGTGAAAGATGTAAGCTGTACGCCTAAGTTTATTTTTGTGTATGTAGACATCCAGTTGTTAAGCCATCATTTGTTGAAAAATTATCCTCCATTCATTGCATTGCTCTTGCTCCTTTGTTAACATCAGGGATTACACTTGTGTGGGTCTGTTCCTGGCTCCCCATTCTACTTCACTGATCTGTTTTCTATTCCTTCACATAACCACACTGTGTTCATCACTGTAGTTTGATAATACATTCGATTTTTTTAAATGAAACATACAATATTTTCTCTTTTTCCCCATATTTTACTTTTTATAAATGTGATGAACATCAGTGAATATACTAGGCATAATTAGTGTGTAAAAAATACACTGCTTATAAGAATCTCTAAGGAAATAGTAAATAAACATACCAGATTATTTCCTAATGGATTGATAAAGGAGATATTATTGCTTAAAATATATGCCATTTCATATTATTCTTTTCCCATTAATTTTTCTCTTAGAGTGCAGTGATTTTCCAGCCTGCATTCTTGGAGTCATGGCATTTCTGATAATGGTCTACTGAAAACACACAACACTCTGGTAATGCTTAAAATCCTATGGCATACAACCATTTGTTACAGAAGAGAATGTAGGCAATCCTAAAGAATCAAACTATTTTGCTTACTTTTATTAGAGATTCCAACTTGTTAACCTCAGTGTCTGGTGCTTTGTGACACTTTTTCTACAAATGGATTCAAATTCATCTTTGTGATCTATATTCCAGAAACCTGTCCATTTTACTTCCGAATGACTCAATCTTAAGATTGCCAAGGTATTTATACTTCTGCAAATCCAGTATTGACTTGTAGTACAAAGCAAATCTATACTTTTATATATATTCTGTTCTCTATGGAGTAAAAAGCAGTAAAATAGAGTAACCTACCTCACGATATTTTCCACATGTCACCATTATTTCTATATCCCTGTTTTACAATTGCCAATATCCTTTACACTTCCTTAATTGAAGTACCTCCCTAGCATGTACCACTAAGCCCAGGGAGTACCTAAGGTAGGGTAGGCAATTAGATGTCAGTGTAGACTACCTGTAACATCCATCATCTCATTGATTTTCAAGTATGATGTAGCTTATTTGTTGACTTACTATGAATTGCCTTTCTTTTGAAATACTTCTCACATCTCTTTTGAAACCTGATGCTTAGTGTGAGAAGATGATGTTTTAAAATGGAAAGGACTAATTTTATTTCAAAAACGTGAAAGAACCCACAAATAGAACTGGATTTCTTTTTCTTCTAGATTTTAGCATCATGGTTCTCTTTTAAAAAGAATGAACATATCTGCATATCTTCTTCTTCTGGTTAGTTCCTGATTGTGGTTAACAAGCTATAACTTGATTTTCCCGTAGTATATCTTCACCATCATTACTTTCAATACGCCCACCACTAACATCGGGAGCTCTGGTAGCATAGTGCCTAAGGCACTTGACTGCTCACCAGAAGGCTGGCGGTTCAAACCCACCAGCCACTCCTCGGAAGGAAGGTTGG
>NW_006921684.1:647882-648443 GCF_000298275.1 Orycteropus afer afer
GCTAAGCAAAATATGTGCGGTTTGAACCAGCTTCTCTGCAAGAGAAATGTGTGGCAGTCTGTTTCCATAAAGATTTATAGTGTTGGAAACCTTATGTGGCAATGCTACTTTGTCCTTTAGGGTCGCTGTGAGTCAGAATCAACTCAATGGCCATGAGTTTGATTTGGTTTTCAAAAGTTTAACATCTTATTTCCTGAATATTTTGTACTATATTAATAATTATCAGTAAAAATTTCATTTTCTCTCAGACTGCACAGAATGATTATATACTATTTGACATTATAGCTTTTGTTGTTGTTACTGTGTTTTAAAATTTGGCAACTCTTTCTGTGTTTGAAAGCATTCCACTAAAATTTCACGTGAGTATCCTTTAGAATTAGTTTTAATTTTAACCAGAGGCATTAACTTTACTGCCAGCTGTCCTAAATTTTGTGACAAGTTAATTTTAAGCATAGGGCTGTCAATCTTTCCAAATTAAGTTTAGGATCTAGGAATGTGGTAGGGGGTCAATCCAGCGGATTTTCTTTGAGGTAGAGGAGCTGCCTATGGGGAGCTAATTAA
>NW_006921684.1:651868-652888 GCF_000298275.1 Orycteropus afer afer
TTACTGGAACACTTTATGAAGAACCTTGAAACATTGTCTGATATAGTGCCAGAAGATGAGTCTCTTGCCTGGAAGGCACTCAAAATATGACTGGGGAAGAACTTCCTCCTCAGAGTACAGCCGATCTTAATGATATGGATAGAGTGAAGCTAGTGGGACCTCCATATGCTGATGTCATATCTGTCAAGATGAGAAGAAACAGCTGCAAACATTCACTAATACTTGGAACATGGAATATACAAAATATGAATCTAGAAAAGTAGGAAGTTGTCAAAAATGAAATGGAGTGCATAAAGATCAATATCCTAAGCATTAGTGAGCTGATATGAACTAGTTTTGGCCATTGTGAGTCACACTATCATATGATCTACTATGCCTGGAAAGAAAAGTTAAAGAGGGATGCTGTAGAATTAATCCTCACAAAGAATATATCAAGAACTCTCCTAAAGTACAATGCTGTCAGTGATAAGATGATATCCATATGCCTACAAGGAACACCAGTTAATACAACTATTATTCAAATTTATGCACCAACCACCAAAGCCAACGATGAGGGAATTGAAGATTTTTACCAACTTCTGCAGTATGAAATTCACCAAACATGCAATCAAGATGTGGTGATTATCACTAGTGATTGGAATGCAAAAGTTGGAACCAAAGAAGAATCACCAGTAGTTGGAAACTATGGCCTTGGTGATAGAAATAACACTGGAGATCACATGATAGAGTCTTGCAAGACCAACAACTTATTCATTGCAAATACCTTTTCAACACACAAATGATAGCTCTACACATGGATTTTGCCAGATGGAGTATACAGGAATCAGATAGACTACATCTATAGAAAGAGGCAATGGAAAAGATCAATATCTTCAACAAAAAAAGGCCAGGATCTAACTATGGAATAGATCATCAGTTACTCATATACAAGTTCAAGTAGAAGCTGAAGACAATTAAAAGACATCCATGAGAGCCGAAATATGAACTTGATTATATCCCTCCTGAATTTAGAGACCACTG
>NW_006921684.1:654013-656014 GCF_000298275.1 Orycteropus afer afer
TGTCAGGGTTGTATCCTTTCATCATACTTATTCAATCTGTATGCTGAGCAAATAATCTGAGAAGCTGGACTATATGAAGAATAACTGTTCATCAGGATTAGAGGAAGACTCATTAACAACCTGTGATACACAGACAACACAACTTTGCTTGCTGAAAGTGAGGATGACTTGAAGGATTTACTGATGAAAATTAAAGGCTATGGTCTGCAGTATGGATTACACTTCAATATAATAGAAAACAAAAATCCTCACAACTGGACCAATAAGCAGCGTAATGGTAAATGGAGAAAAGATTGAAGTTGTCCAATACTTCATATTACTTGGTTCTACAATCAACACCAATGGAAGCAGCAGTCAGAAGACATACTGTATTTGGCAAATCTGGTGCAAAAGGTCTCTTTTAATCACAGAAGAGCAAAGATATCTCCTTGAAGACTAAAATGCACCTAACCCAAGCCATGGTCTTTTCAATTGCGTCATATGCATGTGAGAGCTGGACAATGAAAAAGGAAGACCGGAAAAGAGTTCATGCTTTTGAGTTGTGGTGTTGGCGAAGAATACTGAATATACCATGGACTGCTAGAAGAACTAACAAATCTGTCCTGGATGAAACACAGCTGGAATGCTCCTTGGAAGCAAGAATGGCCAGACTCCATCTCATTTACTTTTGTCATGTTGTCAGAAGGGACTTTCTCTGGAGAAGGATACCATGTTTGGTAAAGTGGAGGGTCAATGAGAAAAGGGAAGGCCCTCAACAAGACGGATTGACACAGTGGCTGCAACAATGGCCTCAGGTATAGTAGGGACTGTGAGGCTGGTCCATGACCGGGCACTACTTCATTCTGTTGTGCATATGGGTGCTATGAGTCAGAGACAAGTTGAGGTAGCCTAACAACAACAACATTGTATTTAATGCCTGTGAATTTGAATAACAGAACCCACTGCACTACATTTTAGTATACATTATTTTGGGAGATTTTTTTTTTTTTGTAAATCATAGACAAAGTTATGTTGTGTTGGAAAAATCACTGCTATCCAACCCCTTGAGGCCTACACAGTAACAAACAGTTACTTATAGCTGCCTTTTAATTTTCATTTCAGATCGTCTAAGACTATGATCCACGTCCTTTTCTCGCCAGAACTAGTAGTGCAGCATATGTCTGAGACCTTTCCAGGCACATGAGTATGGGAAAAGAGATATGGTGGAAATCTTTCAGCACTCTATCAGACAATGTTTCAGAATTATTCATAAAGTTTTCCAGTAATATATTAGACAGTGTTTCACTGCTATTCATAAAATTTCCGTGGCCAATTCTTTGAGAAGTGGATAGACCCCCCCCCCTTCTTCTGAGTCTATCTTAGTCTAGAAGTTCTGCTGAAACCTGTCCATCGTGGGTGACCCTTCTGACATTTGAAATACTGGTGGCATAGCCTCCAGCCTCACAGTAACATGTAAACCACCACAGTATGATCAACTGACAAACTGACAGATGAATGATGACACACACACACACACACACACACACGTATGTATGTATATGCCTAAAAGAGCAAGTTAAAATTGATTAAATTGTCATAATGTTGTAAAATAAACCTCTACATAAAATGGTAGTGTTACACTACTTATAAGTGGTTTCTTTAGTTCATTTACCTGGAGAAAATATATTTTCCATGTTATTTAAAGTCCTTCTCAACATGGCAAAATGAGATTTTAACTACTCCTTTTAAACACTGTAATAATAAATAATTCTTTTTTGAAAAATTTGTTCTTTAGAATTATCTATAAAATTCAAATCCTCTAGGTAAACTTTCAAGCAACAAAGAGAGAATCTCAGATTACCAGTATCAGAAAAAAAGAAGAGACATCATTACAGATTGTGAAGTATTACATTGATAATAAGGGATATTATGAACAACTACATGTTAATGAATTTTAGAGAATAAATAAAACATAAATGTTATGAAATATATAATTGTCAAAAGTATATAATGTGCTGTATT
>NW_006921684.1:656208-666448 GCF_000298275.1 Orycteropus afer afer
CAGGGTCACCCTTGATGGACAGGTTTCAGCAGAATTTCCAGACTAAACCAGTCTAAGAAGAAGGACATGGTGATACACTTGTGAAATAATGGGCCATTGAGTTTCTTTTGAATATCAGTGAAACATTGTCTCACATGATACCAGAAGACAAGATTATCAGGTTGGGAAGCACTTAAAATACAACTGGGAAAGAGCTGACTCCTCAAAGTAGAGTTGATTTTAATGAGGTGGATGGAGTAAAGCTTTTGGGAACTTCATTTGCTGATGGGACAGGACTCAAAATGAAAAAAAAAAAAAGCTGTAAAAATCCACTAATAATCGGAACATAGAATGTACAAAGTTTGAATCTAGGTAAATTGATGAAATGGAACACATAAAGATTAATATCTCAGGTATCTTAGGTATTAGTGAGCTGAAGTGGAGTTATATTGGCCATTTTGAATCATGGTATAATATGCTGGGAATTAAAAATTAAAATGCAATGGTGCTACAGCCATCTTCAGAAAGAATATCTCAAGATCTATCCTGAAATACAATGCGGTTAGTGATAGGATAATATCCATACTCCTGCAAGGAAGACCAGTAAATAAGACTATAATTCAAATTTTTTCTCCAACCACTAAAGCCAAAGATGAAGAAATTGAAGATTTTTACCAACTTCTGCAGTCTGAAAATGACCAAACATGCAATCAAGGTGTATTGATAATTACTGGTGATTGGAGTGCAAAAGTTGGAAACAAAGAAGCGTTGTTAGTTGGAAAATGTGGTCTTGGTGATAGAAATAACACCAGAGATCACATGATACAATTTTGCAAGACCAATGACTTATTCATTGAAAATATCTTTTTACAGCAGCATAAACAGTGACTATACATGCAGACCTCACAAGACAGAATACACAGGAATTAAACTGACTATATCTGTGAACAAAAATGACAGAGAAGTTCAATATTAGTCAGAACAAGAGCAGTGGCTGAGTGTGGAACAGCCTAGCCATTGTTCATGTGCAAGCTTAAGTTTAAGTTGAAGAAAATTGAAACAAGTCCAGGAGAACCAATATACGGCCTTCAGTATAGCCCACCTTAATTTAGAGACCATCTGAAGAACAGATTTGAGATTGTAAACACCAATGACCAAAGAATGGACAAGTTGTGGAATGACATTATATATGAAGAAAGCACTAAAAATGGAAGGAAGAAAAGAAAAAAATGGATGCCAGAAGAGTCTGAAACTTATACTTAAGCAAGGAGTAGCTAAAGCCAATGGAAGAAATAACGATGTAAAAGACTGAACAGAAGTTTCAAAGGGTGGCTAAACATGATAAGTAAAGTATTATAAGGAAATGTACAAAGACCTGGAGTTAGAAAACTAAAAGAGAAGAACATGCTCATAATTTCTCAAGCTGAAAAAACTGAAGAAAAAAATCAAACCTTGACTTGCTGCAACACTGAAGGATTATATGGACAAAATATTGAAAGACACAGGACACATCAAGAGATGGAAGGAGTGCACAAAGCCACTGTACCAAAAAAAAAAAAAAAAAAAAAAAAAAGTGGTCGATGTTCACCCATTATAGAAGATAGCATATAATCAAGAACTGATGGTATTGAAGGAAGAACTCCAAGCTGCATTGAAGGAATTGGCAAGAACAAGGCTCCTGGGATTGATGAAATAACAATTGAGATGTTTCAACAAATGGATGCAATGCTGGAAGTGCTCACTTGTCTATGCCAAGAAACTTGGGAGACAACTACCTGTTCAACCAAGAAGAGAAGGTTCATATTTGCACTTATTCCAAACAAAGGTGATCCAACAGAATGCAAAAATTATTGAACAATATCATTAATATTATATCCCAGCAAAGTTTTGCTGAAAGTATTTCAAAAACGGTTGCAGCAGGACATAGGTATTTGTCTGCAGAAGTTCAAGTTGTATTCAGAAGAGGATGTGAAAAAAAGGGATATCATTGCTGATGTCAGATGAATCTATGCTGAAAGCAAAAATACCAAAAAAGATATTTGTCTGTGTTTTATTGACTGCATAAAACATCATCAGTGTGGACCACAACAAGTTATTGATAACATTGTGTTCATGAGAAAGCTGCACCTAGAATAGGAGACAGTAGTTGGAATTGAATAAGTGATACAGCATGGTTTAAAATAGGGAAAGCTATGTGCAAAGCATGTATCGTTTCACCATATTAATTGAACCTGCTTGCTGAGCAGGTAATCCAAGAAGCAGGATTATGTGAAGAAGATGCAGCATTAGTCTTGGAGGAAGACCCATTAATGACCATCGATATGCAAATGACACAACTTTGCTTGCTGAAAATGAAGAGGTCTTGAAGCACTTAGGAAGATCGAAGAGTACAGTCTTCAGTGTGGGTTATACCTCAACATTAAAAAAAAAAAAAAAAAAAAACTTGAAGAACTTAATGATGAAGATCAATTACCGTATGTATTAAACTTCAACAAAAGCAAAAAAAAAATCCTCACAACTTTACCAATAAACAACATCATGATAAATGATCGAAGTTGTCAAGGATTTCATTTGTATCCCCTAAAGATAGGTCACTGAACAAAACCAAGAATATTTTCCCTTCTTGATTTGAGTTTACTTTTCAGTGAGAAGAAGCAGACCTTATACAAGTAAATAAACATTTTATAGTCATGTTAATGATAAATACTATAAAAAGAAATACCACTGTCTGAGGAGACAGAGAATGATGATGAGGGGGATAGCAAATTGAAAATTAAATTAGACCATTAGGAAAGACTTCTTGGATAAATTAACATTTAAGAAAGTTATGAAAATGTGAGAGGTATAAGGGAAGAAGAAATCTGGTATTGTGTCATTCTTATTTACAGTACAATTCAGCATACTTTTACTAGAATGGGTCAGGTGGTAAATATTTTAGACTTTGCAGGCCATATAGTCTTTGTGAGAATTATTCAACTCTGCAACTGTAGTGTGAAAGTAGCCATAGATAATACATAATCAGATGAACGTAGTTCATCTTTATTTGGAAAAAAAGTGAGGCAAATTTGACCCCAGTCGACAATATGCTTATCCCTGATATATTGGAAGAATATTCCAGGGAAAGGCAAATACAAGAACCCTGAAAAAGGTAATATGCTTTATACATTTGAAAAATGGAATCCAGAGTATAGAATGGAATAAGAACTAAGAAGTAATTTCAGAAATAAAATGGAGGCCAAAATCTAAAGTTTCATCATAAAGAGATGGGAATTATTAGAGGGTTTTGAGTAGAGAAGTGGTATGATCTGATTTTTGTTTTAAAAGATCACTTTTGCTATTGGTTTCAAAATAGACAAGAGGAGAATAGGATAAAAAGCAAGAATGAAAGCAGACTATTACAATAAGTCAAGCAAGAAATTGTGGTTGTTTATGCTTGAATAAAGGAGCTACGGTGGCATAGTGGGTCAGACATGGCTGCTAACCAGACGGTTGGTAGTTCAAACCCACCAGCTGCTCCACAGGAACAAGACGAGGCTGTCTACTTCGGTAAAAATTTACAGCCTTGGAAAAACAATGAGGGTCACTGAGTCAGAATAAATTCTACCACAGTGTGTTTTTGAGTTTGGTACTTGAATAGTTGTGTAGGAGCTGGATAGAGTGATCAAATTCTGAACATATCTCAAAGGCAGAGCAACCAGCGTTTGCCTAACTCCCAGACATGTTAGGGAGAGAAAGTGAAGAGTTCAGTGAAATGCTTCACAGAATTTTATAATTCAGTAACATAGATTTTTAAAAATGTGTTGTACTTATTATTAGCAGCAGAAATCATTCATCTGACTTGAAAAAAAAAACTTTACAGGAAGAAATATGTGGGTGACTCTGAGAATTTTGCATCAGTTAGAGAAATAGAAGGGAAAACAACATATCCAAGAGGATAGATATCATAAGCTGTTATATAATGACCAGAATGAGTGGAGCTGTTTGAGGAATAATTTTTTCTCATTTTAGGGTATATGTGGACACTAGTGATTATTTAGGAGCTCTGGTAGCATAGTGCCTAAGGCACTTGACTGCTAACCAGAAGGCTGGCGGTTCAAACCCACCAGCCACTCCTCGGAAGGAAGACTGGGCAATCTACTTCCATAGTGATACTGCCTTGGCAACCCAAGGAGGGGTCGCTATGAGTCAGGGCTGACTCGATGGCACATAACAACAACAACAACAGTGATTATTTGTTTCCTTTAATTTCATATCTAAACAATAGATGCTAGTAAAACCTTGTAGTTTTGTTAATAAAGTGCACAGTTCATTTCTTAGTATAACAATGCTGGAGGAATGAAAATGGGAGTAGGAGATATTCAAGTGAGAGATAAAAAATGACTGGCTTTTTCCTACGTATTATTGCCTGGAATGAAGTGGAGTAAGTCAAATAAGTCCTACCAAATGTTATTTTCTTTTTTCTTCTCAGAATATTCAGAAACAGTAAGCAGTGTGCCTTATTTTCCAAGGAGTTAACCAGGAAATAGAAAAGTTCCTTAGATGTACATTTAAAGGTGAGCTGTGAAACAATAACAACCCACTCAGATATTTAACTGCACTTCACTGTATCAGATACTATTCAACAAAGTCAGTTCTATAGGAGGATGCATTCCTTACTTGATTTCTTAGAGCCCTTTTGGAGCCTTTTGTTTCAACCGAGTATCATTGGTGAGTATCTGTGATTAGTTAAATAATTTTGTCTGAAGTTTGTAACTGCCATATGGTTTATCAAGAATTAAAATAACTGAAATAAGACATTTGATTAAAGTAACCAGATCAATTCTTAGATTTAACACTGATAAATAAGGCTGTATTTTTCTTGGATAAAAGCATATGAAGATTCAATTTTATCATTAAAAAATATGTAACACTATGTCTGCAATTACACTTTGAATGTAACGCTTTACAAAGTTAATGATATAGTGACATAGCATGGCCATGACAATGACAATGATGATCATGATAATTATGATTGCGTGATCATCATAAATGTGCCTCCCTCGGGAAAGGGACAGGTCCTTCTGAAGATAAGTGATTTCTCCTGACAGTTTGTGCCCAAAATATGTCAAGAAGATGATGTACACTCTTGTCTTTAAAATATTCTCAGTAATATTGGAAGATAACATAAAATCATCCAGACAGTAAATTTTAAAAATAATTAAATAAATAAATAGTATCTCATAGAAATATTTTTCTTATCTAATTGAGTTAGTTTCTCTTTCCTTCTCTACTCTGTGAATAGTATCAGTTTAATGCTATTTTTTAACTATTAAATAATTCTGAATATTCCCTTGGGTCTGAATTAATGATCTTAGTATTCTAAATTTTACCTACTTTTCTCTATTTGTTTTTTCCTTATTTCTTCTGTTAAAGAAATTCTAACTACACATGATAATAAATTATAACTAATTTTAATTGAAATCAAACTCTCAACTCACTGCCATCAAGTCAATTCCGACTCATCTGGACCCCTCCTTGGGTTTCCCAGGCGGTGTCTCTATGGAAGTAGATTGCCCAGTCTTCCTTCCTAGGAGTGGCTGGCGGGTTTGAACTGCCAACCTTCTGGTTAGCAGTCAAATGCCTTAGACACTACACCACCAGAACTCATTTAATTGGAATAGGAAAGAGAATTGAAGAGCGCAAATGGAATAATCTGGACTTCTTTTTTATAACATCAGAGGCTAAGATTTTAATGGTACATATTCTGTAGAAAATTAATAAGAATGCAACTAACTGGTCAGAGCTACCAGTGATATTTTAATGCTAGTAAAATCACATAACTATTTGAACCTATCCTTTAAGAGTTTAAAATTGTACTTATCTCTGCCATTTAGAGTGCTTTCTGAGATTCATGTAATGCATTTATAATAACCTATCATGTAACTATGTGATATAAAATTATATCATTTCAATGGGTAAAACCTTTTTCTTTTCCCTTTATAGAAAACCTTGGATGTGAAACTATGTGCACAGAGTCACAAAGCACAAACAAAAGGAGACCTCCTTATGCTAGAAAAATAATATTTCTGCATGATATACTGTTGTAAATAGAAAAAATGCATCAGTATTATCTTGTCAAGGGCTAAAAGGCTTTTTTGACTTTCCATGGATTTTTTGGTCTCTTTATATGTTCTTTTGACTTTCACTTGTGTATATGAACTCTATCAGCAAAAAATTCAATTTATTCGACTTTCATGAATTATACTATATAAGGGAAATCAAAGATGGATAAATTCTGAACCATCAGTTAATTAAAATGTGTAGGATTATTTGATTTTTATTTTTATATCAAGAGTCAATTTTTAAAAGTGAATTTCTCAAATGCATGAAAGAATCATTTCCAAAGATGATTATAAAGAAAGTATTGTTTAAGTGCATGCTATATTACATGAGAGAATGGAGGTATGAAATGATTTATGTGAAAAATCTAAGGAAGATTTAGTGATTTTTTTTTTCTTTCTTGGTGGCACAGTGATGAAGTACTAAGCTGCTAATTGCAAGATCAGTGGTTCAAATCCACCAGTTGCTCTGTGGGGAAAAAAAGATGTGGCAGTCTGCTTCCATAAAAATTACAATGTTGGTAACCCTAAGGGATAGTTCCTTTCTGTCCTATAGGTTCACCATGAGTTTGAATAAGTTTTTTGGGGGTTAAAAGGTAACATAATAAGGTAAGAAGAGAGATTCGTTTCAGGTTTAAGACTTTGAAAAGTAAAGTAGAGTTCTTACTTTTTATAGATTTTGAAAATGGGGATGAAAATGAAAGTGCTGAGGCAACTTTTACTCCAAAGTGCTTCCCTAATAAAATTTACAAGGTCCAATAAAATTTCTATGATGCTTCAGCTCATGTCATCTTCTCATATAACTCTTGGGATTTAAATGGATCAAGAAAGTGAGAAGAGTGACACCTTTGAAGATTACAAAATTGTACTTAGTTATCAAAGTATTTCCCAAAGTAACTTTGGAGAAATTTGTGGTAAATATATTTCTTTATATATACTGTTATCTTTTTTAAAATTTGCATGTATACATATATATATTTCCTAATGTGGATTAAACTCTGATGGCACGGTGGTTAAATCACTCAGTTACTAACCAAAGGGTCAGTGGCTGGAACACATCAGCCACTCCACAGCAGAAAGATAAGGAAGTATGATTCTGTAAAGATTTACAGCCTTGGAAACCCTATGAGACAGTTCTACTTCGTCCTATAGAATCATGGGGAGCTCTGGTAGCTTAGTGCATAAGGTACTTGACTGCTAACCAGAAGGCTCGCAGTTCAAACCCACCAGCCACTACTTGGAAGGAAGGTTGGGCAATCTACTTCCAGTATCACAGTAGTGATACTGCCTCAGAAACTCAAGGAGAGGTTAATATGAGTTGGATCTGACTCAATGACATGTAACAACAACAACAACATAAAATCACGATTAGTCAGAATTGACTCGATGGCAGTGGGTTTAGTTTTGGTTTTGAATGATACAGTGGTTTAGTGCTTGGTTTCTAACCAAAAGCTCAGAGGTTCAAACCTACCAGCCACTCTGAGGGTGCAAGATCTGTAAGTCTGCTTCTGTAAAAATTTCCAGGCTTTGAAACCCCATAGTACAGTTCTATTCTGTCTTATAGGGCCATTATGAGTCAGAATTTTAGTGAATGAAGACCTTCTTTTTCTTAGAAGGAGTGCCAAACAGTGGTTCTTAAAATGTAATTTCAACTTATTCTGGGATTTTTAGAAGTCTAACATTAAAATAAAGTAATTACTTACAAGATATAATTTAGGGCCCTCTCATCAGTCAGAGTTCTTTGTTTTTTTTTTTTTTCCAGAGCTTTTTTATGGATACTCAAGAATGAGGACAAGGTTTATGTAACACATTTTTCTGTGAAGCTTACATCTAAAGTAATTGCTTTTAAGACGACTCTTTAATTATGACTTTGGATTAGCAGAGGTAAGTTATAGATATCAATAAGATCTAAGACAACAAAAAGAAAATTATGCTTTTGATAAGTGAATTAGTGGTATATTAATAAGAAAGAAGCTCTGGTGGCACAATGCCTAAGGCATTTGAGTGTTAACCAGAAAGTCGGAGGTTCAAATCCACCAGCTACTCTGTGGAAGGAAGACGGGGCAATCTACTTCAGTAAAGACTGACCACCTCGGAAACCCAATGGGGGTCATTGAGTCTGAATCGACTCAGGGGCAGTGGGTTTGGTTTTGGTTTGGTATATTAAGAAGAAGTAGGTCAGTTAGATAAGAGAATAAAATGAAAGGTCACAATATAACACCAGAAAATGAAGGTGATAATTTGGACAGCATACTGTGTGTTAACGGATAGATTTATTCTGATTTTGATGTGTTGGTAAATATTTTGATGTCTCAACAGTGACTTGTGCAATTGTGTGGCTATTGCTTCTCCTTGTTTTGTTTTGTTTTAGAAATATATTGAAGTACCTGAAAAAAATAGAAATTCAGGCAACATGCATGCCAGCTGCTTTGTGGGCACTGTGAGCAATTTTCTAACACTCTAAACTTGGAAGACAATCCTGCTCTATTAAATTTGCTTCAAATTGTATAACATTTGAGAAATGGTCCAAAATCATCAGATGGAATGTTAAATTGTGTTGTATTCAACTTGATTTGTGATATTTAAAATTTTAGTTAATAAGAATATAAATAACTTGCTAGTCATTTAGTGATTACTGATTTATTTTGTTTTTTAAATATTTCTGGGTATATATAAAATTTTGATGGACATACTTATCCTACTTATCCTGCATTATTTATGTCCTTAAAATATACTAATGTTTAGCTTCAAAGAAATGCATTTTGTGTTGTATGTCAAAGTATTCAATAAAAAGAAATGGAGCACACCTATATAAACATGAATGATCATATACTAAAAGGATTTCCAACTAAACACCATCATTTGCACTCTCATGACATCTAATTAATCCTCATTTAAATATTATTTTATCTAATGTTCATGTGGTTCTATTCTCCAAGGTAAGTATATTCTTTCTTTTATTTTAGAAAAGTATTAGTGGAACAATATATTGATACTATTTAGTTGTAAGATCTAAGTGTGACGGTTTTAAGTTAGTAATTGCTCTGATTTATTAATATTTTCATTAATAGAAATAAAAGGTGGCCACTAGGCTCAGTATGTGTTCAATGAAGAATGTCTTTTGTGGTTCTCATGCCATCAATTCAAAAAGAAAATATATGGGTTAGCTAAAGAAGCAAGGATGCGCTAAAATAACTGCTGCCCCAATGAGAAAACCTAAGCAGAGAAATCTGCTACTCCAGAAATGGCATTTCTAAATAGTGCTCAAAGGTGATTTTCCAATCCACTACAATATTTATGATTTCAGGGACACCAAGCCCTCTACATTAAAAATGACTCTTCCCCAATGACTAGGATACCTCATATTCTTTTATTACGAACCTTTTTTTAGGATTCTGAAGCATTTCATTTTTGAAGAATTTTTTTCTGGAAGGAGTACAGGATGGTCTTCTGTTGTATGCAGGCAAAGAATCACGATACTAGAAATTCCAGAAGAGAAGAGGTAAGTGACTCATGGAGGTATTATACATCTGCCTGACTCAGTATATATTCTATAAAATATAGTTAATATTTTACTATTATGACTTTATTCTGTAAAGGGTTTTTATAGTATGGGTCCCAGAAATGTAGGAGTATTTTAAATGTACCCAATGTTTTTATTTTTTATTATGATTTGGGTAAAAGTTTACAGAGCAAATTCATTTTCCATACAGCAGCCCACATACACTTTGTCTCATGACATTGGCTGCAATTTTCCACAATGCAACAGCTCCCCTCCCATTTCCTTCCCATAGTTACCTCTTCCCTGTGTTCTTCCCTTCCATGCACTCCTTCCCCCCAAGCTGTCTCACTGTGTATTCACAGCCTTCTATGCTCCCATGATTGATCTTTCCAAGGAGTATATCTACCTAAAGCAAATGTTCAGCTCATATGCCTGTCTTTCGTTTGGCCAGAAGTCATAGGAATGGGTTTACTTCTAGACCTGAAGGGCAGCTAGGGGCCATAGTCTCAGTGGTTTCATCAGGCTCTATCAGACCTGGTCTTTTTTTTTTTAATGATTTTGAGTTTTGTTCCACATTGTTCTCCCACTCTATCCAGGATCTCCTATGTAGAGTCCGCTCTGAGTGGTTGACAGTGGTAGCTGGGCACAACCTAGTTCTTCA
>NW_006921684.1:667279-668622 GCF_000298275.1 Orycteropus afer afer
GTTATATGGGGTTTTGCAGATTCTACATTATTCTATAGGGTTGCATAGTATTCCATCCTGTTTATGTACCATAGTTTGGTGATTCATTCTTCTGTTGATGAGCACCTAGGTTGTTTCCTTCTGTTAGCTATTGTAAATAGTGCTGTGATGAACATGGGTGTACATATATCTATTCTAGTCCTGTTTATCACTTCTTTACGATATATACCTAGTAATGGAATGGTTGGGTCAAATGTTAATTGTAATTACAACTTTTTAAGGAATCACCATACTGTTTTCCACAGTGGTTGTATCATTTTGTAGTTTCACCAGTAGTGTATGAGAGTCCCAATCTCTCTGCATCCTTACCAGAATTTGTTATTTTCTGTCTTGTTGAAGTTTGTACTAGTGCTGGGGCCAGATGGTATCTCATTGTTGTTTTGATTTTCATCTCTCTAATGGCTAATGATTGTGAACATTTCTTCATGTGTTTGTTGGCTGCCTGAATATTCTCTTTGGTGAGAATATTCTGTCTTCTGGCCATTTTTAATTGATTATTTGTCTTTTTGTTATTGAGGTGTTGAAGTTTTGCATAAACTTTAGAGAAAAGTCCCTTGTCAGATATATCATTACTGATTTTTTTTCCCCAATCTGTAGATTCTCTTTTCACTCTTTTGGAGAGTCTTGGGAAGCATATAAAAATTTAATTTTTACAAGGTCCCATTCATCTAGTTTCTCTTCTGCTGTTTATGTATTTTGGATTATACTTGATAGTCTATTTACGACATAAATTAGGGCCCTAAATTTGCCCCTAGTTTTTCCTTGAAGAATTTTATAGTTTTAGGTTTCACATGTAAGTCTTGATCCTTCTGGAGTTAGTTTTTGTGTATGGTGTGAGGTAGAGATCTTGTTTCATTTTTCTGCAAATGGATATCCAGTTTTGCCAGCACCATTTGTTAAACAGACAATCTCTTCACCATTTAATGGATTTTGGCCCTTTGTCAAAGCTCAGTTGATCATAGGTCGATGGATCTATTTCTGGGTTGTCAATTCTACTCCATTGGTCCATGTGTCTGTCATTGTACAAGTGCCAGGCAGTTTTGACTACTGTGGCTTTGTAGTAGGTTTTGAGATCCAGCAGTGTGAGACCCTATTTTGTTGTTCTTCAATAGTGCTTTGTTTACCCAACATCTATTTCCTTTCCATATAAAATTAGTTATTGGTTTTCCCATATACTTAAAGAATGCTGATGGGATCTGCATTGAGATTGCATTGAATGTATAGACTTCTTTGGGTAGAATTGATATTTTCACAATGTTCAATCTTCCTATCCACAAGCATATGTAGATTTCTTATGGTTTTTT
>NW_006921684.1:670591-672949 GCF_000298275.1 Orycteropus afer afer
CAAAAATCCACAGCTGAGTCAGTCTCCCTCTTCACTGCTTCCCCTTTTATTCAGCAACCACCAGTGTAGTCCTCCATGCAGCCCCTGACTAGCAGGGCCAATTTTTAGGTTGATTCTTAGGTCCTAACACCACTTGGCAATATCCAAGCTATCTGTGCCATCAGGATCGCTGACAGACTGCAGCTCCGTATGTCTTCTTTTTTGATGTTTTCATGCAGGCTCTTCTACTAGCTTGAGTTTAGTCCACTTCTGTATCCTTCCCTTCAAAGTTCAGGGCTCCAGGATTATCTTCTGTATCTGGGTTAATTGGTTCCCCTTTTCTCTGTTGAAGAGGGCTTGTGTAGTTTGTCTGCCTATTCTGCCATCTTACCAGAACCAACCAGATGTATCCAATTTTAACATAAATAATAAATGGAAAAACAATTGAAAATTGTAAGGGACTTCATTTTATTTGGATCCACAATCAACCCCAAGGAAGTAGCAATTAGGAAATGAAATGACATCTTACACTGGGTAAATCACCTGCAAAAGATCTCTTTAAAGTGTTAAATATCAATCTGAAGACTAACCAAAGCAATGATATTTTCAATAGCCTTATGTGGCTGTGAAAGCTGGACAATAAATAAGGAAGATTGAAGAATTGGTGCATTTGAATTATGGTGATGGTGAAGAATATGGAAAACACCAGACTGACAGAAGAACAAACAAGTCTGACTTGGAAGAAGTATAGCTGGAATGTTTCTTAGAAGTGAGAAGGACCAGACTTAGTCTCACATACATTGGTCAAGTGGTCAGAAGGAACTGGTTTCTGGAGAAGGAAATGAGATGGACTGACACAGTGGCTATGACAATGTGCTCAAATATAGCAAGGATTGTGATGATGGTGCAGGACAGGGCAGTATTTCATTCTGTTGTACATAGGGTTACTAACGACAAAAATTTTAACATTCCACCAACTGTCTGTTTGTCATACTGTGGTGCTTCCATGATGCTGGAAGCTATGTCATCAGTATTTAAAATACCATCAGAGTCAGCCATGGCAGAAAGTTTTCAGCAGTTTCCAGACTAAGACAAAGCAGGAAGAAAGGCCTGACAATCCATTTCTGAAATTGTTGTTGTTGTTGTTATGTGCCATCGAGTCGGCCCCAACTCATAGCAACCCCTCCTTGGGTTTCCGAGGCAGTATCACTACAGAAGTAGATTGCCCAACCTTCCTTCCGAGGAGTTGTTGGTGGGTTTGAACCGTCAGCCTTCTGGTTAGCAGTTAAGTGCCTTCGGCACTATGCTACTAGAGCTCCTATTGGACAATAAAAATCCTAATGATCGCAAAATATTTTTCAAGATGATGACTTATTTTGGACACATTATCAGTAGGGACTGACTTTTGGAGAACATAATTTTTGGTAAAATAGAGGGCCAGCAAAGGTGAATAGACTGACAAGAATGGACTCACACGTTCCAGTGATTATGAAGATGGAGCAGGATGGCACAATGTTTCCTTCTGTATACATGACATCACTTTGAATTGGAGCTGACATGATGACAACTGTTGTTGTTGTTGTTAGATGCCACTGAGTTGGCTCTGATGCGTAGAGAACCTGTGTACAACAAAATGAAACCCTCCTGGTCCTGTGCCAGTCTCAATGTCTGCTATACCTGAGACCATAGTTGAAGCCATTGTGTCAATCCATCTCATTGAGGGCCTTCCCTTTTTTCATTGATCCTTCACTTTACCAAGCATGACATCCTTCTCCAAAGATTGGTCCTTCTGACAACATGGCCAAAGTAGGTGAGACGAAGTCTGGCCATTCTTGCTTCCAAGAAGCATTCCAGATATACTTCCCCCAGGACAGATTTGTCAGTTATTCTGACAGTCCATGGTACTTTCAGTATTCTTTGCCAACACTACAGCTAAAAAGCCATCAACTCTTCTTTGGTTTTCCTTATTCACTGTCCAGCTCTTATATGAATATTTGTTGTTGTTAGGTGCCATCAAGTTGTTTCCAACTCATAGCGACCCCATGCACAGCAGAATGAAACACTGCCTAATCCCGTGCCAGCTCCATAATCCTTGTTATACTTGAGCCCATTGTCGGAGCCACCATGTCAATCCATCTCCTTGAAAGACTTCCCCTATTTCATTGACCCTCCACCTTACCAAGCATGTCATCCTTCTCCAGGAATGGTCCCCTATGAAAATATGACCAAAGTAGGTGAGACCAAGTCTGGCCATCCTCGCTTCCAAGGAGCATCTTGGCTGCACTTCCTCCAGGACAGATCTGTTAGTTCTTTTGGCAGTCCATGGTCCCTTCAGCATTCTTCGCCAGCACCATGACTCAAAAGCATCAACTCTTCTTT
>NW_006921684.1:675155-675607 GCF_000298275.1 Orycteropus afer afer
GAGAAATGCTGAGCGTGTTCTTCCCTTTTGGTTTTCTAACTCCAGGTCTCTGCACATTTCATTATAGCAATTGGCTTTGTCTTCTGGAGTTGGTCTTTGAAATCTTCGGTTCAATTATTTTATCTCGTCATTTCTTCCATTTGCTTTAGCTACTGTCCTCTCAAAGGCAAGTTTCAGAGTCTCTTCTGTCATCCATTTCAATCTTCTCTTCTTTGTTGTCTTTTTAATGACCTCTTGGTTTCTTCATGGATGATATTCTCGATGTCATGCCACAATTCTTCTGGTTTTTGGTCACTGGTGTTCAATGCATCAAATCTATTCTTTAGACGGTCTCTAAATTCAGGAGGGATATATTCTAGATCATATTTTGACTCTCATGGACTTGTTTTAATTGTCTTTATCTTCAACTGGAACTTGTATATGAGCAGTTGATGGTCTGTTCCACAATCAGC
>NW_006921684.1:676962-679374 GCF_000298275.1 Orycteropus afer afer
GTGGCTGACTTCTTGATCTGTTCTGGTCCCCTTTGCTTTTTTTGGTCATATATGAATATTAGGCAAATGAAAATACCATGGCTTATATTAGGCACATATTAGTCTTCAGAGAGATATCTTTGCTCTTCAGCACTTTAAATAGGATTTTTTTGCAGCAGATTTGCCCAGTGCAATATGTCATCTGATTTCTTGACTACTCCTTCCATTGTTGTTGATTGTCAAGACAAGCAATATGAAATCCCTGACAACCTCAATCTTTTCTCCATTTGTTGTGATGCTGCTTATTGGTTCAGTTGTCAGACTTTTCATTTTCTTTATGTTGACATGTAAATCATACTGCAGACTTAATCTTCATCAGTAACTGCTTCAAGTCATCTTCATTTTCAGCAAGGAA
Source organism: Orycteropus afer afer (assembly GCF_000298275.1). Classification (NCBI taxonomy): domain Eukaryota; kingdom Metazoa; phylum Chordata; class Mammalia; order Tubulidentata; family Orycteropodidae; genus Orycteropus; species Orycteropus afer. Next base: position 677,357 of record NW_006921684.1, read on the forward strand.
AGTTGTGTCATCTGCATATCACAGTTTGCTAATGAGTCTTTCTCCAATCTGGATGCCATGTTCTTCATAGAGTCTAGTTTCTCAGATTATTTGATCACCATACAGATTGAGTAAGTATGGTGAAAAGAAACAACCCTGATGCACTCCCTTCCTGACTTTAAACCATGAAGTATTCCCTCGTTCTGTTCAAATGACAGCCTCCTAGTCTCTGCACAGGTTCCTCATGAGCACAGTGCTCTGGAATGCCCATACTTCTCAATAGTCTCCATTATTTGTTATGATCCACACAATCAAATGCTTTTGCATAATCAATAAAATACAAGTAAACATCTCTCTGATATACTTTGCTTTCATCCAAGATCCATCTGACATCAGCAATATGCCTTATTATATGTCCTCTTTTGAATCCAGCTTGCCTTTCTGGAAGTTCTCTGACAATACATTGCTACTACCATTTTTGAAATATCTTCAGCAAGATTTCACTTGTGTGTGTGTGTGATATCAATGCTATTATTTGATAATTTTCACATTCTTTGAAATCACCTTTCTTTGGAATGGTTATAAATATGAATCTTTTCCAGTCAGTTGGCCAGGTAGCTCTCTCCCAAATGTCTTGGCATAGATGAGTGAGTGCCTCCAGCACATCATCCATTTGTTAAAACATCTCAATGGATATTCCATAAATTCCTGGATCATTGTTTTTTGCCCATTCTTTCAGTGCAGCTTCAACTTCTTCCTTCAATACCATTGGTTCCTGATCATATGTCACCTCCTGAAATGGATGGACATTGACCAATTCTTTCTGGTGAAGTGACTGTGTGCATTCCTTCTGTCTTCTTTTGATGTTTCCTGCATCTTTCAATATTTTGCCCATAGAATCTTTCAATATTGTAAGTTGAGGCTTGAAGTTTTTCTTCAGTTCTTTCACCTTGAGAAATGTCAAGCGTGTTCTTCCCTTTTGGTTTTCTAACTCCAGGTTCTTGCATACTTCATTATAATAATTGGCTTTGTCTTCTTGAACTGCTCCCTCAAATCTTCAGTTCCTTTATCTTGTCATTTCTTCCATTTGCTTTAACTGCTGTCCATTCAAGGGCAAGTTTCATAGTCTCTTCTGACATCCATTTTCGTCTTTTCTTCCTTTCTTGTCATTTTAATAATCTTTTACTTTCTTCATGCATGATGTTCTTGATGTCATCCCATAATTCCTCTGGTTTTTGATCATTAGTGTTCAGTGTGTCAAAGCTATTCTTTAGATGGTCTCTAAATTCAAGAGGGATATATTCAAGGTCATATTTTGGCTCTCCTTAAGACTTGTTTTAACAGTCTTCAGTTTCGATTTGCACTTGCATATGAGCAGTTGATGATCTAATGCACAATCAGCTCCTGGCCTTGTTTAACTGGAGATATTGAGCTTCTCCATCACCTTTTGTCACAGATGTTGTCAATCTGATTCCTGTGCACTCCATCCAGGGAAGTCCAAATGCATAGCTACCATTTATATTGTTGAAAAAGGATATTTTCAATGAATAGTTGTTGGTCTCGCAAAATTCTATCATGCGATCTCAGCATCATTTCTATCACCAAGGTCATATTTTCCAATTACTGGTGGTTCCGTTTTGTTTCTAACTTTAGCATTTCAATCACCAGCAATAATCAACCCATGTTGATTAAATGTTTGGTCAATTGAGACCACAAAAGTTGATAAAAATTTTTAATTTATTCATCTTTTGGCTTTGGTGGTTGGTGCATAAATCTGAATAATAGCAGTATTAGCTGGTCTTTCTCATAAGCATATGGATATTATCCTATCACTGACAGCTTTGTACATCAGGATAGATCTTGAGATATTCTCTGTGATGATGAATGCCACACCATTCCTCTTCAATTTTCATTCCTGGCATCGTACATCATACTGTTGTCTGATTCAAAAAGGCCACACCCAATCCATTTTAGCTCACTAATGCCTAGGATACCAATCTTTATGTGTTCCATTTCATTTTTGATGACTTTCAATTTTC
>NW_006921684.1:680384-681626 GCF_000298275.1 Orycteropus afer afer
TGTCTTAGTTTGGAAGCTGTGATGAAACCTGCTCAGCATTATAACTACAAGCAAGATACCAACACAAAGCCTCCACTGACAGATAAGTGACAGCTATGCATAGGTGTATTGGTTGGGAATCAAACCTGCATCTCCTCCACAGAGGTGAGAATTTTACCATTGAACCACCCCTGCCCATCATGGTGTTAATCCAAATGAATTATATATACATTCATGTGTTTGAGCTAACTTATTATTATTTAATTAACTATTATGATATCTCTTTGAGGAAAGCAGTTATTGACTCAAATATTCCATAACCTTTTGGCATATAAGAATAGGTGTAAGAGACAAAATGCTATACATATCCTCAGAGACACCAGTTAGAGGTTAAGGAGATCTTTTTTTTTTTTCAATCTCGATTTAAAAAAAAGTTGAAATAATTTTATTTTTCAGAAGAGAAAAGATGCTTTCTTTTAAAATATTTTATCTTCTTTCTCTACTTCTTGACATGTATCTTTCTTGTTCCTTTTGACTCAACTCTCATTAAATGAGATGCTCAAAGTTGTTGACTCCAGTACATGTGATCTAAAGATTTAAAAATTGTGCCATATTTTAAAAAATGTAACATGATAATGTGAAAAAGTGTTTTAACTTAGTACATTCAATTAGTAGTTTTAAAATATAGCATAAAATCATTCAATCATTTTTAGGCCAGTTGGTGAAATTAAGAAAGAATCAATATGATAGAAGGGAACATAAATGAATTATAAAGTGCTAAGCAGAATAAAGGTATTATCACTTATCCCTCTTTACAGAAACTTTTGAAAAAATAAGAAGAGTTCAAAGAACATATCCTTAGAATTGCAGAGAAAGATGTGGAAAACCAATTTAGGGATTAAATAAGAGCCAGTTGATGAGTTTATTTAATTTTTAAGACGTACTAAAGTAAATATTCATAAGAAAACTGCCATGTATATCTTGAAAACAGATTAATAAAAACTGATACTATATTATTAATGAAGATGGCTTGATAAACCAGCTATTTTTTAAAATTCCCATTGCTGTTTTTTTTGTTAAGTGTTGTCCAGTTGCCTCTGACTCATTGTTGTTGTTGTTGTTGTTAGGTGCCATTGAGTCATTTCTGAAACATTGTCCAATAAAAAATTGAACCCCTAGTTCGGTCACTTTAAATATCCAAAATCGCCACTGCTTGTAAACATTCAAAATGGCTGTTCCCTCTGTCACTTAAATATCCAAAAT
>NW_006921684.1:683970-685105 GCF_000298275.1 Orycteropus afer afer
TCAATTCTTTTAGTCTTCATTATTCATTGTCCAGCTCTGGCCTTTATATGAGTCAATTGAAAACATCATGGCTTTTTTTCTTGTACATCTCTGCTTTTCAACACTTTAAAGAGGTCAAAACCCCAATGCAATACATCGTTTGATTTCTTGACTGCTACTTCCATGGGGATTCATTGTGGATGAAAGTAAAATGTAATCCTTGACAAATTCAATATTCCTCCATTTTTCATCGTGCTACTTATTTGTCCAGTTGTAAGGCTTTTTCTTTCTTCATATTGAGGTGTAATCCATACTGAAGGGTGTACTCTTTGATCTTCATCAGTAAGCCTTCTTTGCTGTCAGCAAGCAAGGTTGTGTCATCTGCATATAAGTAGGTTGTTAATGAGTCTTACTCTAATCCTAATGCTGCATTCTTCTTCATATATTTCAGCTTTTTGGAATTTTCTTAGCATACAGATTGAATAAATATGGTGAAAAGATACCACTCTGATTTTAAATCATACAATATCCTTTGTTCATTGCTAGTAACTGCCTTTGGTCTATATACAGGTTCCTCTGCAGCACAATTAAGTGTTTTGCAATTCACATTCTATGTAATGTTACCTATAACATAATTATGATGACTATAAAATAGTCAATATAACACAGTTAAACATCTTACCCATATTTTCTGCTTTCAGCCAAGAGCCATCTGACATCAGCAGTGTTATCTGTTTCTATGTGGGTAAACTGGACCTATAAGCAGCATCATGATAAATGGAGAAAAGATTGAGATTGTCAAAGAATTCACATTGTTTGGTTCTACAATTGACGCCAATGGAAGCAGCAGTCAGGACATTAGACGATGTATAGCACTGAGCAAGCCTACTGCAAAGGACCTCTTTGAAGTGCTGAGGAGCAAGGATATCTCTTTGAGGACTAAAGTGTGCCTGACACAAGCCATGATATTTTCAATTGCATCATATGCATGTGAAAGCTGGACCATGAAAAAGGAAGACCAAGAAGAGTTGATGCTTTTGAGTTGTGGTGCTGGCAAAGAATGCTGAAAGTACCATGGAATGCCTAAAGAACTAATAGATCATCCTGGAGGAAGTGCAGCTGAAATGCTCCTTGGAAGCGAGAATGGCCTGACTTC
>NW_006921684.1:688582-691751 GCF_000298275.1 Orycteropus afer afer
CAATGTCATGAGACAAAGTGTATGTGAGCTGCTGTATGGAAAATGAATTTGCTCTATAAACTTTCACCCAAATTATAATAAAAATTAAAAAAAAACAGTTAATCAGCAAAGGCCATAAAACCCATTAGGTTGAACCATATGTAGTTGCTATTTAGTAAATAGAAAATGGTTGCATTTTGGCAATGCATGCTTAACCTTATAAAACAAACAAACCCACTGTCATTGAGTTGATTCTGACTTGTAGCGGTCTCCATTGGGTTTCCTAGGCAGTACTTCTTTATGGAAGTAGATTGCCTAGACTTGTTTCCTCAGAATGGCTGGTGGGTTTGAACCACCAAACTTTCTGACTAGCAGTCAGATACCTTAGGCACTGTATTACTTATAGTAAATATTAAGATGGAAGAATGTATAGGATTCACTGAGAGCAAAAATGTGTGTATTTCAAATTGAAAATACAGGGCTTTCTGGAAGGCATGTTACAAACTATTCTTTGCCTAATAGGTGTTAGGGCATGATGGGAGAATAAAGAAAGCTTGTAAAATAGCACATGCAGTTATACCACTTGGCATATTTCTGGTTCTCTTTCCAATTTTTAAGTCTGAGTTATTTATTTTCCCATAACAAATCATATGGTCCCATTTTAATAGTTACCAGTTCCAGTAATATCAAAATAACATCTTTGACAGATATGTAAATTCTAAAACTAAATCTCTAGAAGACTTGCACTGTATCTTCAAATTTGTGTGACATTACATTAGAAAGTAGCCTAAACAAGATTTTAGTTGGAATTGGTAGCATTGATTAAAAAGAACCAGCGTATGATCTTTGGTTTGTGATTGTTCCTGATAGAATGTTGAAATTCTAGTTATCAAAAAACTTGTATTTAAAACAATTATATCTAATGACCCAGATTAAAGGGCAAAGACAACCAGGCATGCAGAATGCAGAGTTGATGGTTATTTTTAGAAACCAGAATGTTACCTTGTAGCTTTGTTTTATTTTATAAAACACAGATTATTGCCTGTTCAAAGTGACAACATAACAATGTCTATTTTTATTCTTAGTCATTAATAATCTTTTACTCAAATCCAAGCTCACTGCTATGAAGTTCATTCCCACTCATAGCAATCTTCATTGGGTTTCCAAGGCTGTAAATGTTTGTGAAAGCAGACTGTTCCATCTTTCTTTTGTGGAATGACTGGTGGGTTTGAACCAATCTTTTTGGTTAACAACCAAATGCCTTAACCACTACACTACCAGAGCTCCTTAATATTTTACTATTATCTCTAAAATGTTGTTATATAATAATTCCAATATAGAGGATTAATAGTAAAACATATCATAGCAAAACTCTTTACAAAAGAGAAAATTTTGCAAGCATGCAAATTTTGTCACCAAGTGACAAAGTTCAAGTTTAAGAAGCTGCTTGTCAAAACTATCAACTAAACAAATGATACATTAGATCTTAATGGCAGTAAAATTAGGCTATAAACTACTGCTTTCCTTGCAACATTAAAGCTTTTCTTTTAAACACCCTATGATGAAACACAATGAAACAATATAAAAAAAAAGTACATTGAATGAGCTAGTTCTGTTTCTTCCCTATCCAGCAAACAATGAGTACCTTTAGTACTTTTAATGTTTGGCTCATGGCATGGTCAACTTCAAAAGGAAAAAATAATAATAATAACAAATAAATCTTACTACTTCCACCTCTAGAGTTGTACATATTTCCAAAGTCCCATAACATATATTTGATTTTCATTTCTAGCTAAACCTTGTTTTTATATACATATGTACTTTTAAAATGTCTTCTAGAATGACATGATATAAATTACATGATATTTGTATTATATTTTCATCAGTTTTAATTTCTAGTCTATAGTAACTTTCTCTGTAGCTTTTCTCTTTGATAGTGTTCACAAACACCACTTTTGTATTCCCTTTTCAATTTCCATTGTTTAAATATTTGCATTCCTGAGCTATTACAGCAAGTCAAATGTGATTTGTAAAAATTGTCATTTTTCTTTTTAATTTGATAATATTGCCAATCAAAGCATACTATATAGGCTATGGCTGAATTCAGAATTTTAGAACTATATTGTCAAAGAACACCATTATTTAATTTTTTAATTTCAGTGTTACTTCTTTCTTTTTCATTGAGCTTATGTATATCTTCTTTTGTATCTATGCTAACAAAATCCATTTTATTTTCTGTTCTTTTGTGGAGTCACTTTAAAGTTTTCTAGGTAGTATAGTCTCTATTAGTAGAAACAAATTCAGTTCTTTTTTTTTTTATTAAGTAAGCAATACTTTTATTTCACTGAAAATAAAGAGAACTAAAATTATTTTATTGTATAAATTTTTAAAAAATAAAATCACTGCTTAAAAATGAACGTAAGTATTTATCATCTTCTTGTCTGGAAAATAAGATTTTTTCTTATGAAAAACTCTTTGTCTCTTATTGGTATTTATTAAACTCTCTGCACACTGTTGTCTCTATAAATCCAATACTCTTTTTTATGTACCTACCTTATTTTATGAGAGCTCTGGTGGCGTATTACTGTTACAAAACCATAAAATTAAAAATGAATTATAAAATGAATTGCTCAGATGCGCAAGAAAGATGATGTCCCTCTTCCAACTGAGATTCTGAGTAACTAAAAGCAGATACAAAATGAATTGCTCATAAGAATAAGTAATAAGTAGCCATTTTCATATCACTCAGAACTGTTTTCTCCCGCTGTAGTCATTCCCAGATAGGAAACTTTTTAGTACAGAATGTACTTCATATTGCAGTTGGATTAGTCTTATCTATGTGTGACCTCTCCAACTTTTGAAATCTTATTTGTGGACTTGACAAGAAGACACATATTGTAATGAAGCAATCTTTCTAAATAAGAATACAAGAAAACTTGTGATAATGCAGCATATATTCAGAAAATAATTGTAATCATTGACTATTTGATGCATGAAAGCATTTGACTGATCAGTAGTTATAATTAGTATTTATGCCATTAACTGAAATATTGGCAATGTAGGATTCCAGACTAAACTGACATTTTTGTCACAGGATGTAAATTAAGTACAAGTTGCAACAGAGATTTAAGCATTGTACCTGGATTGTAATGAATAAATCCTTTGGTTCAACTAGAGTCAAAGAGTTTAT
>NW_006921684.1:691851-694917 GCF_000298275.1 Orycteropus afer afer
CTTGGTAAGGTGGAGGGTCGATGAAAGAGGGGAAGGCCTTCAAAGAGATGGATTTACATAGTGGCTGTAACGATGGGCTCAAGTATAGCAAGGATCATGGAGCTGCCGCGGGATCAGGCCATGTTTCGTTCTGCTGTGTATAGGGTTATTATGAGTCAGAAAGGACTCGATGGCACCTAACAACATTACAACAACAACAACATGTGCCCTTCTAAACTTGACTTGAATTTCTGACAGTTCCCTTCCGATATACTGCTACAATTATTTTTTAATTATCTTCAGAAAAACTTTACTTGAGTGCAATAATAAAGATATTGTTCTATAATTTCCACATCCTGTGGGATCATCTTTCATTGGAATGTGCACAGATATGGATCTCTTCCAGTCAGATGGCCAGGTAGCTGTGTTCCAAATATCTTGGCATAAACACATGAGTGCTTCTGTTGTTATACCCATTTGTTGAAATACCTCAACTGACATTTTGTTAATTCCTAGAGTCTTGTTTTTTAGTAATGCTTCACTGCAGCTTCAAATTCTTCCTTCATTATCATGCATTCTTGATCATATGCTACCTCCTGAAATTATTGAATGTTGACCAATAATTTTTGGTGCAGAACTGTATATCCTTCCATCTTCCCTTGATTCTTCCTGCACCATTCAATATCTTTCCCTCACAATCCTTCAATATTGCAACTTGAGACTTAATTTTTTTCTTAATTCTTTCAGCTTGAGAAATGCTGAACATTTTCTTTTTTTTTTTTTTTAAACTCCAGGTCTTTGTATTCTTTTCATTATAATATTTTACTTTGTCTTCTCCAGGAACCCTTTGAAATCTCTGTTCAGCTCTTCTACTTCATCTTTTCTTCCATTTGCTTTAGCTACTATCAATTCAAGAGCAAGTTTCAGAGTCTCTTCTGACATCCATTTTGGTGTTTTCTTTTTTCCTATCCTTCTAATTACTTTTTGCTTTCTTCATGCATCAATTCTTCTTCTTTGTTTCCAGTTTTCACATTCTAACCCATGGTAATTATCAGTGCATCTTGATTGCATGTGTGATCAATTTCAGACTACAGCAGTTGGTAAAAATTGCACTTTCTTCATATATGGCATTAGTTGTAGTTGGTGCATAAATTTGAATAATGGCTATATTAACTGGTTTTCCTTGTAGGCATATAGATATCTTCTTATTAATGACAGCATTGTATTTCAAGATAGACTTTGAGGTTTTTGTTTTGTTTTGTTCTTGTAGTGAATGTAAGGAATACCATTACTCTTCAAATTATCATTTTTGGCTGTGTAGATCATGTTTGTCTGATTCAAATTGGCTAATACCAGTGTATTGCTGCTCACTAGAATCTCTCTTCAAGCATTGTATTTCATTTTTTAACACTTTCAATTTTCACAGATTCATATTTTGTACATTTTACATTCTGATTACTAATGAATGTCTGTAACCCTTTCTTCTCATTTTGAGTCGAGCCATATCAGCAAATGAAGGTCCTAGAAGTTTTAATCCATACACATCATTATGCTTGACTTTACCTTGAAGAATCAGCTCTTATTCAAGAATGTTTTGAGAGCCTTTAAACCCAAGAAGCTCATTTTATGGCACTCTATCATACAATATTTTGCTGCTATTCTTAAGGTTTTCACTGGCCAATCATTTTAGAAGTAGATTTTCAGGTCTCTCTTCCTACTCTCTCTTGGTCTGGAAGCTCTGGTGAAAGATTGAGGTCACCATGAGTGACCCTGTTGGTATTTGAAGTACCATTGGAATAGCTTCTAGCATCACAGCAACATGGGAGCTACCACAAACTGTGCTACAAACTGACAGATGTGTGGTGGTTCATTATTATAATTAATGAATTTAATATATTATATTGTTGTTGTTGTTATTTGCCATTGAGTCGGACCCAATTCATAGCAACCCCTCCTTGGGTTTCTGATGCAGTATCACTAAGGAAGGTAGATTGCCTCATCTTAACAATCACTTATTTTAATGCATTTGTCTAAATACTTTGGGCATTTTGATAGGCTCTAGAGATAGGAAGATAAACTAGACATTGTCTATACCTTCATACAGGATTCATCCAGAAGATAGATAAAAAAATTAGATTTCTGGTGAGATGGTGGAAAAGAAAAGGGGAAACAATTAACACAGATACAGAGGATAATCCTGGAGCCCTGAGCTTTGAAGGGAAGGATACAGAAGTGGATGGGACTCCAACTAGTGGAAGACCCTGCATGAAAACACCAAAAAACTAGAAATACAGAGCTGCGGTTGGTCAGCAATCCTGACAGCTCAGACAGATTAGATATTACCAAGAGGTGTTGGGACCTGAGGACTGACTTAAAGTTCAGCTCTGCTAGTCATGAGCTACATGGAGGACTGCACTGGTGGCTGGTGAATAAAAAGGGAAGCAGTAAAGAAGGAGACCAGCTAAGCCATGGACTTTTGGCTCTCCAGAGAGCACAGCCATTTTGAATGTTTACCAGTAGCTCCACCATTTTGGATAGTCAAATCAACAGTGTTCTCTCAGATTCCAGGGGCCTAGAATAGGCTCAACTTGCCAGGACTTCAAGAATATTCCAGACACAAACACTGGAGAGGTGTGATATTCTCCTGTTACTCTAATACCCAACACCCTCTTGGTGAATGGAGCTGTGGCCATGCCTCACTGCCACCCACCTTCTGGGCTTACAGGAATTCCACCCCATTCTGTATACTCCCATGGAGGCTGGGTGTCCTGCACCACCCTGCTCAGATTTTTTTTTTCTTTTTTTGCTCAGTTTGTTTGTTTTTGTCTGTTTTAAAATTATTATTATTTTCATATTTTTAAATATTATTGTTTATTCTTTCCTTTCCAGGTTCTAGATTTCAACTTTTTTTGCTCTTCCCTGTTCCTGGTTCCCATTTTTTCTTTCTCATGGTTCTCTCCATTTCTTGTTTATCTTTTTACATTTTTCCCATTTTTCCTTCATTGCTCACCTACTCTACCTCTTTTCTCTTATTGCTTCTCCCCAGATATTGCAGATTTTCTTTTTCTTTTTCTTTTTTTTTTTTTT
>NW_006921684.1:695419-698357 GCF_000298275.1 Orycteropus afer afer
TACCTGGGTCCCTGTGGCTGGCTGCTCCTCTGTCCTTGTTCCTGGTCCTTTTAATCCCCTTTCTCCCACTATCCCACCCTGCTGCTTTGGGAGTGCCTGGGTTCCCTCTGCTCACCTGAAACCCTGCGGCTGACTGCTCTTCTGTCCCAGTTTCTGGGCCTTTTAATCCCCTTTCTCCCACTCTCCTGCCCTGCTGCTTTGGATGTGCCTGGGTTCCCTCTACCCACCTGGATCCCTGCAGCTGACTGCTCCTCTGTCCTTGTTCCAGGGCCTTTTAATCCCCTTTCTCCCACTCAGCACCCTGTTGCTTTGGGATGTCTGGGTTCCCTCTGGTCACCTGGATCCCTGCAGCTGACTGCAGGAAGAATCACTAGTAGTTGGAAAATATGGCCTTGGTGATAGAAATAATGTTGGAGAATGCATGATGATAGAATTTTGCAAGACAAACAACTTATTCATTGCAAATGCCTTTTTTCAACAATACGAATAGTGGCTATACACATGGATTTTCCCAGATGGAGTATACAAGAATCTGATTGACTACACCTGTGGTGAGAGATGAGGGAAAACCTCAATATCTTCAACCAAAACAAGGCCATGAGGTGATTGTGGAACAGACTATCAACTGTTCATATGCAAGTTCAAAGTGAAGTTGAAGACAATTAAAACAAATCCACAAGAGCCAAATATGACCTTGATTATTGTTGTTGTTGTTGTCAGGTGCTGTTGCATCATCTCCAATGCATAGTGACCCTATGTACAGCAGAATGAAACACTGCCCAGTCCCGTGCCAGCCTCATGATCCTTGCTATACCTGAGCCCATCACTGTAGCCACTGTGTCAATCCATCTCATTGAGGGCCTTCCTCTTCTTCCTTGACCCTCTAATTTACCAAGCATGATATCCTTCTCCAGGGAATGGTTCCTTCTGACAACATGAGCAAAGTAGGGGAGATGAAGTCTGGCCATTCCTGTTTCCAATGTGAATTCTGGCTCCACTTCTTCCAGCAAAGATTTGTTAGTTCTTTTAGCAGACGTGGTATTTTAGCATTCTTCTCCAGCATCACAACTCAAAACCATCAACTCTCCTTCAGTCTTCCTTATTCATTGCCCAGCTCTCAAATGCATAAGAGGTGATTGAAAATGCCATGGCTTGGTGTAGGCATACCTTAGACTACAAGGAGCAATCTTTGCTCTTCAGCACTTGAAAGAGGTCTTTTGTAGCTTATTTGCCCAATGCAATACGTCATCTGATGTCTTGACTGCTGCTTCCATTGCTGTTGATTGTAGAACCAAGTACTATGACATCCTTGACAGCTTAAATCTTTTCTCCATTCATCATGAAGCTATTCAATAGACCAGTTGTGAGGATTTTTGTTTTCTTTATATTGAGGTGTAATCCACACTGCAGACTGCAGTTTTTAATCTTCATCACTAAGTGCCTCAATTCCTCCTCACTTTCAGCAAGCAAAATTCTGTCATCTGTGTATTGCGGGTTGTTAATGAGTCTTCCTCCAATCCTGATGCCACATTCTTCTTCATATAATCCACCTTCTCGGATTATGTGCTCAGCATACAAATTGAAGAAGTATGGTAAAAGGATACAACCTTACGGCACAACCTTTTTGATTTTGAACCATGCAGTATCAGCTTGTTCTGTTTGAATGACAGCCTCTTGATCTATGTATGTACAGGTTCCTCATGAGTACAATCAAGGGTTCTGGAATTCCCATTCTTTTCAATGTAATCCATAATTTATTGTGATCCATATAATTGAATGTGTTTGCATAGTTAATAAAACACAAGTAAACATCTTTCTGGTATTCTCTGCTTTCAGCTAAGATCGATCTGACATCACCAATGATGTCCTTTTTTCCACATCCTCTTCTGACTTGAGCTTGCATTTCTGGAAGTTCTCTGTCAATATAGTGCCGTAAGTGTTTTGGAATTATCTTCAGTAAGATTTTACTTACTGTGCTTTTAATGGATTGTTTGATAATTTCCACATTCTTTGGGATCACCTTTCTTTGGAATGGGTACAAATATGGATCTCTTCCAGTGAGTTGGCTGGGTAGTTGTCTTCCAAATCTCTTGGCATAGCTGAGTGAGTTCCTCCAGCAGGGCATCCATTTGTTAAAACATCTCAATGGATGTTCCATCAATTCCTGACGCCTTATTTTTTGACTATTCCCTCAGCTTCGACTTCTTCCTTCAATATATTTGTTCTTTTTCATTTTTTTTTTCTAATTATTATATCATTTATCCTCTTTTTTAAAAAATTGTGATTTGGGTGAAAGTTTACAGAGCAAATTCACTTTCCATACAGCAGCTCATACGCTTTGTCTCATAACATTGTTTACAATTTACCACAATGGAACAGCTCTCCTCCCAATTCCTTCCCATAGTTACCTCTTCCCTACCCTTCCCTCCATACACTCCTGCATCTGAACTGTTTCCCTGTGCATACACAGCCCTTCTATTCTCCCACGATTGTTCTCTCCAAGGAGCGTATCTACCTAATGTAAATGTTCAGGTGATTTGCCTATCTTTTGTGGCTGGAAGCCACAAGAAAGGATTAAATTCCAGCCATGAAGAGCATCTAGGGTCCATAGTCTCAGTGGTTTCACCAGGCTCTAACAGACCAGCAAGCCTGGTCCTTTCTTCTCCTTCTCTTTCTTCTTCTTCTTCTTCTTTTTATTAATGATTTGGAGTTTTGTTCCATATTGTTCTCCCACTTTCTATCCAGGATCTACTATATATACCCCCCTCTAAGTGTTTAACAGTGGTAGCCAGGAACCATCTAGTTCTTCTGGTCTCATAGTTGTATAGGCTGAGCATCGCATGTCAATACCATTGGTTCTTGATTATATAGCACCTCCTGAAATGGATGAAAATTGACCAATTATTTTCAGTAATGTGACTCTGTGTAATCCTTCCAT
>NW_006921684.1:698457-699598 GCF_000298275.1 Orycteropus afer afer
CTATGGAAGTAGATTGCCCAACCTTCCTTCCAAGGAGTGGCTGGTGGATTTGAAACATCAGCCTTCTGGTTAGCAGTCAAGTGCTTTAGGCACTACGCTACCAGAACTCCCAAAACAGGACCATATCACACCTAAAATGAAGCATTCTTTTGTACAGTAATTCCCTTGAATTCATGCCAAATTACAGCCTGTATTATCATTTCTGATTTACTGTAATTATCTAGAGGAATATCAAATAGCACAAAATGCGGTAAGTTTTATAGCTATGATTTCAAAGCCCTTGTAAGAATGTCACCTAAAAAAATTAATCCCTGGCTTTCAAAAATCAAAAGTTGAATCAAAGAAGTATTAATTATCTCCTTCAATTTCTTTTTGATTCCTTCTATAATCACAAATTTTTTTTTAGAAAACTGAATGACTTCACAATAACCTTATGAATATAAATACTTTTACTGTACATAAGCTCACTGCCATTCAGTTGACTTCAATTCCTAGAGATTCCCACTGGGTTTCCAAGATTATAAATTTTTATGAAGCAGATTGTTTCATGTTCTTCTCACAGAGCAGCTGGTGGGTTTGAACCTCTGATTTTCTAGATAGCGGTCAAATGCCTTTCCTACTATGCCACCAGAGCGCCTTAAAACTACAATAGAAATAATAATAATGAAACAGATGTGGATTACATTAAATCAATGCACTTTGTTTTTCTTTCTATTAAAATTTGACCTTTAAAAAATTATTATTTTCTTTAAATAAAATGTTATTTAAGACATTATTGAGAAAAATTCTTGTAGGCTGATGACTAGGTTTATTTAGCCTAGTAATATAAAAAGTAGTAGTATACAATGAGGTTGGTTGTGGGAGGAGATATGATTGGAAAATATTAATCACTAGTGCTTTTATAATTTAATATCTGTAAAGTGAATATATTCAAACTTTTATGATTCATTTATTTATTGCTTTTTAGAATGTGTGCTTCCCTCTTAAACCTATAGACACGTAATAATGCAAATTAAATTTTAGGGAAAAACAATTACTGGTATAGAGCAGTTTAAGAAAAATTACATTATCCATGCTTTAGGGAGTAAGGATACAAAATATCTACTAATAATCAATACTTAAAATGTACAGATTTGTCATA
>NW_006921684.1:700310-702646 GCF_000298275.1 Orycteropus afer afer
GAGTCGGCCCCGACTCATAGCGACCCCTCCTTGGGTTTCCGAGGCAGTATCACTACAGAAGTAGGAATGCCCAACCTTCCTTCCGAGGAGTGACTGGTGGGTTTGAACCGCCAGCCTTCTGGTTAGCAGTCAAGTGCCTTAGAGCTGCTAGGTGGGTTCAAATCACCAACCTTTCAGTTAGCAGCTGAGTGCTTAACCAGGACTCTTTGCCTCCAGAGCTATGAGAGAACAAATTTCTGTTGTTTTAAGCCATTCCATTTGGGTGCTTTGTTATGGCAGCCCTAGGAAACTAACAAACAAGGTAAGAAGGAAAAAAGAGTGAGAATTGGAGGGACAACTGCTCAGGGGGAAAGAGGCTCTGGGCCTAAATCAGGTTAGCATTGGCTATTGGCAAGGAACCAAATAAGATGTATAAAAACCATATATTTAAGATATAACTACTACTTAGAAAACAATAAACACCTGAGTGATTTTTTGGATTTATTGCAATCAGTTCTTTTATTTAATCAAACCCAGATTCAGAAAATTTATTTTTATTTCCCAGTAAGTACAAAATACATATTTTTTCTTAGTATTATCTAAATCATCTGAGGTAGATAAAAATAGATTATAAAACATTGATATAATATAATTAAATTATAATTATCAAGTTTCCTTTTGTACACGCTAGTGGAAAAGGCACAATTCAGAGAAGTTAAAACATTACTTTCTTTTTTTCTGAGCAAATAATTTTCTATGATTAACACTATAGACAAGAATTAAGATTATAAATCTATAATTAAAAAAAAACAAACACCTAGATATTATGGCCACACTAAACTGAAAGTTTGGATAAATTGCTTTTTATAAAGCTAGATAAAATCCTATTAAATTATATCACTATTACAATTTTATAAAACCATTAGTATTCTATAAAATTTTCTACCACAAATAGGGGAATTTAATCATAAGTGCAAATTTCTTCTTCCCAGAACTATCTGAAATTCATTCAGGTAATTGCCAGAAAATTAACAGATTTTTAGAAAAATGTTCATGGTAACATATTGGACAGTTTTGTTTGGTTAACCAAATATTTGGTAGAAAGAGAATGAAAAAAATAATAAATTGATGTTCCTATCCTGAAAATGGTATAGGAATTTGAGTAAGGCTAACCTTCCCTCCAAAGACAATAACAAAGTCTGAACAGAGTTTTAAATTTATATATAGATAGAGAAATATACATACATATACATCTATGTATACATATAGAAAGAGAGAACGAGAGAGCCCTAGTGGCAAAATGGTTAAGCACTTGACTACTAAGAGGAAGATGGTAGTCAAGTCAAAACCACCAGCCACTCTGCAAGAGAAAAGATAACGTCATATGCTCCTGTAAAGATTATAACCTAGAAAACCCTATGGGTCTATTCTGCTCAGTCACATGGGATTGCTATGAATCAAAGGTCAAATTAACTTGATGGCACCTAACAACAGCATATGTATGTATATATATATGTCAGGCAGAAATTAGTGAAGATTCAATACTTGAAAGAAGAAAATGCATTGATTTAGATTAGCTTTTATACATCTTTTGCCCTGCGTACACCCATCTCTATGCACAGTATAGAGCATCTAGAACTCAAGCAGAAACCAGTCTTACTGGTATGAGGTATTATATGTTGGAGATTATGATCTTCACAAGCTATAAATTGGGAGGAAATACAAAAAAAAAAAAAAAAAGTGAAGCAGAGAAATGAAGGGGAGTTCCCATATCTGTATTTAGACTTTTTTTTCAATACTTGCTTGACTTTTTACTATTCTTGTGTAAGAGAGAATACAAAAAAGAAAAAAGAAAGAAAGAAAAAAAGAAGAAGAAAGCACTACCTGGAAGACTGAAATAAGTAAACAGAGTTTCAACTGATATTCATATCAGGAGAGACAGGAATTGGATTTTGAGCCCCACCAAGTCACAAAGACTTATAAAACACCTCAGGCTTTCTGTTGAAACTGGAGGCCTGAACTTTACCAATGAAGATTTGTTGCAGAACAGAGGAATTTACATACCAGAGCAAAAATGGTGAGCCTTCAGAAAAGAATAGAATCCACAATATCTACTGGACATTTAAAGAATATGGAAAAATGTGACTAAGACACACAAAAAAAGTGATTTAATAATGAAGACGAATATTGTTGTGAGGTCTAGTAAGCTGGGCACAGAGGTGATTGGAAGCAGCTTTAGGGGAGGCCTGGAAAGTTGAGCCAGGCGTGGGGTGTTGGAGTAGCTTTAAAGGAGACTAAGCAGTGAGCAGAGCATTTTGGAACAACTAAGGGAGACAAACTTGTCTATCAGTTTGTCA
>NW_006921684.1:702746-704401 GCF_000298275.1 Orycteropus afer afer
TTCAGACTGCAGAAGTTGGTAAAAATCTTCAATTTCCTCCTCTTTGACTTTGGTGGTTGGTATGTAAATTTGAATAATAGTAGTGTTAACTGCTCCTTCTTGTAGGCATATGAATATTATCCTATCATTGACAGCATTGTACTTCATGGCAGATCTTGATATACTCTTTGTTACAATGAATGCCACAGCATTCCCCTTCAATTTGTCATTCCCTACATAGTAGATCATATAGCTGTCTGATTCAAAATTACTTAAACCATTCCATTTCAGTACACTAATGCCTAGGATATTGATCTTTATGCATTCCATTTCACTTTTGATAACTTCTAATTTTCCTCCATTCCTAAATTGTATATTACATATTCCAATTATTAATGAATGTTTGCATCTCTTTCTACTCATTTTGAGTCATGCCACATCAGCCATGGAGGTCCTGAAAGCATTACTCTCTCCATATTATTAAGGTCATCTCTACTTTGAGAAGTCAGCTCTCTCCCAGTCAAATTTTGAGGGCTTTCTGACCTGAGGGGCTCATCTTCCAGCACTCTATCTGCCAATGTTTCAGGCGGATAGTTTCATAAAGTTTTCCAATAATTTATCAAACAGTGTTTCACTGCTATTCAAAAGGTTTTCAATGACCAATTGTTTGAGAAGTGGATGGCCTTTTCCTTCTTCCAGTCTGTCCTAGCTCAGAAGCTTCACTGAAACCTTCCACCAAGGGCAACCCTGCTGGAATTTTGCAACACCAGTGGCATATCCTCCAGCCTTACACATAAGCCACCACAGAACGACAAACTGACAGACAAGTTTGTCTTCCTTAGTTGTTCCTAACCTCTCTATGCCCACCTATCTTGGGCCCTGGCCTAAAAATAGAGCCACTCTCAAGTGAAAGCAGCCCCCAAGCCTGGCGCCCACCTACCTCGGCCCCATCCTTAAAATAGAGCCTCACCCCCAAGTGAAAAGCAGGCCCCAAGACCTCGGCCTGCTTACTGAGGGCCCTGGCCTTCATATAGTGTCACTCCATAATGAAAAGCAGCCCCCAAGCCCTGGGCCTACTTATCTTAGACCCCAGCCTTAAAATAGAGCTGCCTCCAAGTGAAAAGCAGCCCCTGAGCCCCAGGCCACCTACCTCAGGTAACAGCATTAAAATAGAGCCATCCCTAAGAGAAAAGAAGCCCCCAGCCCCAGGCCTGACATTGATTATATCCCTCCTGAATTTAGAGACCATCTAAAACATAGATTCAATGCATTGAACACCAGTGACCAAAAACTAGAGGAATAGTCAGATGACATCAAGAATATCATCCATGAAGAAAACAAGAGGTCATTAAAAAGATAGGAAAGGAAGAAAAGACCAAAATGGATATCAAAAGAGACTCTGAAACTTGCCTTTGAATGGAGAGAAACTGAAGCAAATGGAAGAAATGACAAGATAAAAGAACTAAACAGAAGATTTCAAAGTGCAGCGCAAGAAGACAAAGCCAATTGTTACAAATATTAGTATAAATACTATAATGAAATGTGCAAAGACCTGAAGTTAGAAAAGCAAAAGGGAAGAACCTGCTCAGCATTTCACAAGCTGAAAGAACTAAAGAAAAAAATTAAGCCTAGAGTTGCAATATTGAAAGGTTCTGTGGGCAAAATATTGATTGATG
>NW_006921684.1:705745-709199 GCF_000298275.1 Orycteropus afer afer
GTGGTAGTTTCAGTGGCCTCTTATGCATATGAGTGCTGGACAGTGAATAAGGAAGACCGAAGTAGAGTTGATGCTTTTGAGTTGTGATGCTGGCAAAGAATGCTAAAAGTACCATGGACTGATGAAAGAACTAACAGATCTGTCCTGGAGGATGTGCAGTGGAATGCTCCTTGGAAGTGAGAATGGGCAGACTTCGTCTCACCTGTTTTGGTCATGTGTCAGAAGGGACCATCCTCTGGAGAAGGATGTCATACTTGGTAAGGTGGAGGGTCGAGGAAAGAGGAGAAGGTCCTCAACGAGGTGGGTTGACACAGTGGCTAAGGCCATGGACTCAAGTACAGCCAGAATCATAGAGCTGGTGCAGGACTGAGCAGTGTTTCGTTCTGCTGTGCCTAGGGTCGCTGTGAGTGGAAGATGACCTGTCGGCACCTAACAACAACAACAATTTCAATTTGTTACTGGGTGGTCTGAGGACAGTGGCAGGACAGATTTTTTTTTCTGCTACTCTGTTTAGTAAAATTGCTTCCTCAAACTTCCATTTCAGGGATCTATTGTAAAGATCCATTGATGATTCTAAACTCTGGCATCTGATATCTTGCACCTGCCAGACCTCAGGGGAAAGGAACATCTCCTTTAGGTATATGGTCAGCATCAAAGTTAGAGGAACTGCCATTAGAAAAGGCAGGTTAATAATTCAACATGGATTTTAGAATTATGTCAAAACTTCAAAATGGAGTTTAAGCTCTGCTTTCAGACCACTCTGTTTACACACAATAAGTGCCTCTGAGTCGAGGCCCTCATATAGTATATTCACTGATTCTTTCCTCAGTTGTGGTCAGTCTCCTTATAAGTCTATCATTTCTGTTTCAATATTTTTGATTTCTAACATTTCCCTTTGATTCTTTCAGTGTTTCTATCTCTCTGTGTATATCACTTGTCTGTTCTTGGATGTTGTCTATTTTTTCATTAGCATACTTAGCATGATGCATCAGAGCCTACTCATCGGCACCTAACAACAGCAACACTTAGCATACTTATCTTAATTATATTAAATTCCTATTGTGCTGATTTCAAAATCCCTGCCATATCTGAGTCTCATTCTCATGCCCGTCTATCTCTTCAGAGTGTGCTATTTGTCTTTTAGCATGGCTCATAATGTTCCATTTTTGTTGTTGAAATTTGTTGTTGATAGGTTGTATCAGGTAAATGGAATTGAGTGTCTTTCGGTATTAGTTTCTTGTACAACCCTGTTGATTTTGATGCAGTGATAGGGTGTGTGTGTGTGGGGGATAGTGCTCTATAATCCTGTGATAGGTTTCAGGTTTTCAGTGCACCTGTACCCTTGGATTGTGACCTTTACAAGTGCTTCTCAGCTTTTTTTTCTTTTCCTCTATCACTTAAGTAAAACAGAAGGTAAGATTGGGCTGAGTTTAGGCATTTCCTTTTCCATACACCCAATACTGTAGGAAGTGAGTCCGTTACATTTTGGTATTTCCTTTTCTCCAGTTTAGTTGTAGTAAAATAGTCTCCCTTGAGGGCAGGCTGTTGTTCTCTAAAACAGAGCATTATTTTTAAATAGTTTCTTTTCCCTTTTCTCTACTAGGAGCCTAAGAGGATTTTCTCTGAAGTTCATAGTGGTAACTGATGGAGCTCCTGGAGATAAAACTCCCAATGATGTAGGGGTCCTAAGACCAGGCCTTTAGGAGTTTTTCTCACTCAAGCTAGTATAATTCCAGCAACAAGACAATTACCCTTTAAATATTTCTTCTGTGTTGTGAGTTCTACAGTGATTTTTCTGCTCCTAGTAAGAGATGCTATTTTGTATCACTCTATCTCTTCAATTTTTGCCATAGCAGTTTGCCCTGTGACTTCAGTTCTCTTATGGTTCCAAGAAGATTTTCAGCTTTTTTTTTTTTTGGCAGTAACAAAATAATTGAAATGTCTAAAATATGGAACAAGTCAGATATTTCAATTCTTTTGTTAGTGTCAAAAAACTTAAAGAGATAATATGCAAAAACAAAATAAAGCAAACCAACCAAAAAGCTTCATATATAACAACTATGTAATCATAATGAATCAACAGAAAGTCTAAACAGACAGGGAAGTTGGAAATGAGTTTAAATTAAAGTTGTCAGGATATGAGTAGGATATAAGAGAGAATTTACTTTCAATATGTGTCGTGCTTATTATGTAATGAGTTATTAAAGATATGATGCAACTACCTTTCCTTAAATTACTTGGAGATAGGTTGAAAATATTATTTATCACCTCAAAAGGACACTTTTGAGCATGAAAAAGGACAAAGCTAATAATACAGTAGGGCAACTGGTATCCATACTATTAGATTAAATAAACCTGGACCAGTGATCATCCTACTTACAGACAAAATTAAGGTCTATATCTGGAATCTCTCTGTACAGAATAGTTGTAGGATATGGAGTATACCACACCAGGAATCTTTATATATCTGTCAAATACAGAACTGTTTTTCACTGTAACCCCATGCCTTATAAAGATAATTCCATTATGAACTCCCAACATGTTCCAAGGATTAGGCTTTCAAGGTCTTCATTGTATCTTACAGAACTACAAAACTATTTCATACTCCAGGCAACCTCCTCTGTGTTACTATACTGGAGCAGGGGAGGAATATTTTACCACTTTTTTGTATGCATTTGTGGTTGGAGTAACTAGGAGGGAACCTTTCAATGCTGCACTGTGTTGTCACCAAAGTGATACACACTCATGAAAGATTATTTATAATACTAGTAAATAAATAAATAAATATGTTGTTTCAACCCTCCATGATAAATTGTTAGCCAGGGACATTGAATTTTAGAATTCAAAGTCTTAGGGAATTTCATGCCAGTAATCGTCAATTGTAAATGACTACAGTGAAGTTTAAAACATTTCAGTGATTCACCAAAATGCAAACAATTTTTAATGAAGAAGCTCTTACTACATCTTAACACTGAACATCTGGTGCTCTTTCTGTTACAGGACACTGTCTCCAATGAGATACAACAGCTAGATAGTCTTCCTAATTTTGCTTCGGGACTTTTTCATCAAAATGATAGTATTAAATTCTTAGATTTCTGAACACTTCTTGTCTTATAATTTACTGGTCTCTTCAATGCCTCTCAGCTGTAAATAAAAGGGGCTCTACTCAGTATGAAACAACACTAGAATCTGCTCTCTTTTTTAAGGGCTTTATAAACAAAAAAGGTCACTATTAAAATTCTGAAAAGGTCTGAACAATATTCGTTTGCTTCCAGAATGAGTAATTCCACAAAACCTAATGATACAACATAGAGTACACACACAGAACTAAAGGTTAAAGTTCAAATGCTGTAATTTTAAACTATTGATACCGTGGACTGCTAAAAGAACTAACAGATCTGTCCTGGAGGAAGTGCAGCCAGAATGCTCCTTGGAAGCAAGAATGGCCAGACTT
>NW_006921684.1:710090-714968 GCF_000298275.1 Orycteropus afer afer
GCTGGAGGCATTTCTTTACTCAGACAGCTGCTGGCTGCTGAGGCTGAGAAGCCCAAGGTTGACAAGTAAAAAGGCACAGTCCTGATGTTACCAAACCACATGGCAGGCCATTAATTCAAGTCCATTGAAAGTCCCAAGATTGGCAGAGCATGGCAGGCTGCTGAACAATGACACGGCTATATTCAGGGTTCAAGCATGCCATTAACTAGCTGCCATTCCCAAATCTGCTTCTTATATACAGGTAGCAGACCACATACCCAAAGCAGCTACTCAGCTGCTTGTGGTAGAGCCCACCATAGAGTTGATTGCCAGTCTCATCATGGGGAATAACTACCACCAGCTGCCCAGCTACTCAACCAGGCCCAGCCAAGTTGACACAAAAACATAGCCACCATAAGAACAATATAATAAAAACACTGCATCTGTGTATTACTTTGCAGTTTTCAAAGACAATTATTTTGTATTTTTACCTTCCTCTTTAATATGTCATTAATGAAGGTGATCAATGAATTCAAATGTGTTATTGTTGTTTTTGTTGTTACGTGCCCTCGAGTCAAACCTGACTCATAGCAACCCTTCTTTGGGTTTCGAGGTGGTATCACTATGAAAGTAGATTCCTCAACTTTCCTTCTAAGGATTTCTTGGTTTCTTGTTCAATTCAACTTTGACTCCTGGGGACCCCATTTCTATGAGAGTAGAACTATGCTCCATAGTGTTTTTAATGGCTGATTTTTGTGAAATTCTTTTCTTCTAAGGAGCTTCTGGGTAGATTCAAACCTCCAACCTTTCAGTTAGCAGCTCAGTGTGTTAACTGTTTTACCTCTTAGAGTCTTCTTAGATATATTCAGTCTTTTGCATAAAAGGGCTAAATTTTTATGTATGCTATATACATACAGGGAGCTCTGGTAGCGTAGTGCCTAAGGCATTTGACTGCTAACCAGAAGGCTGGTGGTTCAAACCGCCACTCCTTGGAAGGAAGGTTGGGCAATCTACTTCTGTAGTGACATCGCCTCGGAAACCCAAGGAGGGGTCGCTATGAGTCAGGCCTGACTCAACAACACATAACAACAGCAACAACAACATGTACATACATACAAACATATGCACACACAGAGATGGTTTTAAAATACAATATTTCCACTGGTCATTGCATCCAATTTGAGAGAAAAAATCAAGTAAGGTAAATTTCAGCTAGAATGAGAGCAATGAAGAGACTGTTCCTTCAAAACAGATGAGAAATATCTCATGACACATAAAACATTGTCCAATGGCAGTTCTCAAGAAATTTTGTTGAATTATGCCACATGGCTGTGATTTTTTCCCTCCAACTTTCTCAATTTCAGGATTCATCAGATAAGTTGTCTGCACAGTTTAATTTTCTGCATTCCAATTAGATATATAGGTATCATTTAGGGATTGCCAGTACATTACCACTTTCTCTTAATTTTTTTTTACTTACATTTCATAAAGAGCTCTGGTGGTGCTATGGTTAAAGCACTGGGCTGCTAACCAAAAGGTCAATGGTCAAACCCACCAGCTGCACCTGGCTGCAAGATGAAGCAGTCTGTTTACTTAAAGACTTGGAAACTCTATCCTGCAGGATTTCTATGAATTGGAATCAACTTGATGGCAGTGAGTTTGGTTTTTTATTTTTGGTTTCCCTTTCCTAAAAAATACATTTGTCCTTAAAAAATAATCTTAAAATTATTAATATAATATTTGATAATGCGTTTGAGACATTTTAAAGATGATTTTCTTATAGCTATAAAAATTGTCAGTTACAATGCTGTGGTATATATTTCTCCATTATAGTTAAGCTGTGTTAGATATTTTATATTTTATTTCTAACTGTAGTAAAATAAGTCCAGTATTCAAATCCACATAGAATTTAAGGGAATACAAATCTGTGCTAACAAGTGAGCACATTTATTTTGAAGTTGAAAATAAAAATGGAAAGCCTTTTTTATTGTACCTAACCCTGTGGAGTATGTTGTTTATAAGTCTAAAAGATGTTAGACAGGTTTAATATAACTATGAAGGAGTCTCTGAGCTGCTGTTTTTATTTCAAATTCATATTGGAGGTTTCAGTAGAGTTTTTGTTGTTCCATTTCTTCCCTTTTCTTGTGTCCTTTTTGTTTGTTTCTTTACCTTTCCTTGGAGACATGTTTGAGGAGAGTCATTGGTGGGAGTAGGAAAGCAGACATGTACCTCTCAAATGGACCCCAAAGGAAACAAGGTCATTGAACTTTATAATATGGTTTATGATCAGAAATGCACTGTACTCAATAGTAAATCATTTTGCACTTGATAGATTTCTAAATTTGTTTAAACAAAGTACATGTAACAAGAATCAGACTTTACTAGGATTCCTCAGTTAATGAATCCTCTGAGTATGTAACTCTTTTATAACGAAGTCAACTATTGTAAACAAGAGATTACTCATGTATCTTGGCTGGAAATTTATGCCTGTTTGATATGCTGAACCCTTGTTAGCAACACTTAAGTTCTTCTGTTCCCCTAACCCTTTAAATACAAGTAAAGACACATACACACATACACATAGTACTCGCACATACACACATGTACATATGACTACTTGATCCTCCCTAAGTCCTGGGAATAACATAGTGTAGAAAAAGACAAATATAATTCACTTAGACAATTTCATTTAAACTTCATCATCTTAATTCCTACTGAAAGGAAGAACATTCACAATGATGTACTAAATGTGCCTCTACATATATTTTGATTCTTTCTTCAGTATCAAAACAGCCTACCACCATAAATAATTTACTACTTATCCCATAAAAAAGGAGTATTTAATCAGATGTTAGAAAGGATAGACATCAATATTTCTCTCGTGAAGGGCATCATATTTAAATCCAGGTTCAAACCTCTGCCCTTTTGGTTAGCAGTGCGAGCTTAACCACTGCTCCACCAGGGCCCCTGAATTAATTTATTTTTTTATAAAATGTTTTGTAGCCAGCATAGCAAAAGGACCCAAAATAGGCTATTCAAAAACAAAACAAAGCAAAACAAAAGGTGCCTCATTAGGCCTTTGGTAATATGCTGCTCGTTGCACATCCTTCTAGGTTTCTTTATAAAGAAATTTGGTAAGTTGAGGAAATTCTGAGACTCCTGAAAAACTAGCCAGTTTTTCTTTAGAACTTAGAGATATATTTTTCTTTGAAACAAAAATAAAAGCCAAAACTCAGTTGCCATGGAGTAGATTATGACCCATGGTTACCTCAAGGGGATCAGAGTAAAACTGTGATCCATAAGATTGTCAGTGCCTGAATTTTCAAAAATAGATTACCAGGTACTTCTTCCAGGTTCTACTGGGTATACTTGAACTCCCAACCATTTGATTAGCAACTGAGCAATTTAACCTGTTTGTGCCACCCACAGACTCTGAAACAAAGATTGTTGTTGTTGTTGTTATGTGCCGTCGAGTCAAACCTGACTCATAGCGACCCCTCCTTGGGCTTCCGAGGCAGTATCACTATGGAAGTAGGATTGCCCAACCTTCCTTCCGAGGAGTGGCTGGTGGGTTTGAACCGCCAGCCGTCTGGTTAGCAGGCAAGTGTCTTAGCCACTATGCTACCAGAGATCCCGAAACAAAGATAGATGTTATTTATTTATTTATTTTGAAAAGCCAGCTATAACTCCAAGAAGATACTAGTGAGTTATGTTGAGACTGTTTCATAACTTTAACAGCTCAGCACTACAGTAGTTTAATTCCTACTCCTGCTACATGTTATCTTCTCTCATCTCTACTTGGAGACTAAGGTTGAAGCAGCAGCAACTGGCTGAAGCATGCTAGTTGTTTTGCCAAGGAGTCCTGGTACAATGGTTAAGCCCTAGGGTGTTAACCAACTGAAAGACTGACAGTTTCAACCCACTAGATGCTCCATGGGAGAAATATGGTATTGTCTACTTTGGTAAATATTTACAGCCTTGGAAAACCTATGGGGCTGTTCTACACTGTCATACAGGGTTACTATGAGTCCGAATTTGACTCAATGGCAATATGTTTGTTTTTTGTTGTTGTTGCTGTTGTTTGTTTTGTTTTGTCATCTTTCCAGAATAAAATAAACAAACTTTACATTTGTACAGACAATTAACTATCTAAGACGTGATATATGTCATATCTATTAACAATTAAAAAGTGAGTCAATAAGTCCCCACCCTCCCACGCAGACCAGAAATGAAACCAATTTTGTGTCTCAAAGATGGAAACCAGAAATTTGGCAAGCAACATTGATTTCTATGGTATAGAGAAATTGACATCATTGTTACATTGATCTAATCAATTATCCCCCTCTGCCATTATCACACTGCTTTGATTAATTTTTGAAATGAAGTAAATAATTTGCATTTATCCATAAATTTAATAGCAATTTTGTCAATTTTCATAAAATGCTGAATTTTTATTGGAATTGTGTTTAATACATTGATTTGGATAGAATTCACATCACAATAGGAATACTGTATATTCCTCCACTTGTTTGTTGTTGTTATTTACCGTTGAGTCGGACCTGACTCATAGCGACCCCTCCGTGGGTTTCCAAGGCAGTATCACTACAGAAGCAGATTGCCCAACCTTCCTTCCAAGGAGTGGCTGATGGGTTTGAACCACCAGCCTTCTGGTTAGCAGTCAAGTGCCTTAGCCACTACGCTACTAGAGCTCCCAATTTTTTAATTTCTCTGAGCATTAAGTATAGTCCTTAGTGTTGATGGTATACATCTTTTGTTACCTTGATTATGGATAATTTTTGTATTATTTGGATGGTATTATAAATGATGTTTCTTTTAAAATATTAACTTTTATATTCATAATGTGTCTCACAACATTGCTAAATTATTTTTTATCCTAGT
>NW_006921684.1:715099-717051 GCF_000298275.1 Orycteropus afer afer
CGTAGTGATACTGCCTTGGAAACCCAAGGAGGGGTCGGTATGAGTCGGGCCGACTCGACGGCAAATAACAACAACAACAACAAATAAAATATATATGAATATATTTTTATGTGCCAACTACATAATCATGTTGTCCGAAAATAACACCAATTTTACTTCTTTCTTTCAAATGTTTAAGATTTTTGTTTCTTTTTTCTTGACTTCTTATAATAGCTTGAATTTCCAGTACAACATTTAGTAGAAGAGGTGGGAGCATACATGCTCACATTGTCTGCATGTATACGTTAGCTGACATTTTTTCCCCTGTAGATATCCTTTATCAGATTAAAGAAGCTTGCTTCTTGATCAGTCATGTTCATTCAGGAGGCAAAAATCACATATTTATTAATATTCAAAATCATTATCTATGTATAAATTTGTTAACTAGATCACTAAAAAATCAAGAAGAAAATACTTGAAGTAGCAAGTGCAGAAAGAGGCTATATGTGTAATGCGGGTAAAAGGAAAAATAGTTGGAATTATTAAGTGTGAGAAACTTGGAGCAAGAGCTTCCCAGAGCTGACTCAAGCCATGCCCTTATTCCAGCCTGCAATCGCCTTCCAGAGCTCCATATTGACAGAAACTTTCAGAGAGTCAGTTGTTAAAATAGAGAGTACTTACAGATTCTTTCTCATTAATTTATTTAGAAAATATTTATTCAGCAGCTATACTTCTTGGAATCCTGCTAGGAGTACAGGGGTGACAATAGAGATATGGCTAATGCTCTCACAGAGTTTATGTTCTACTGGAAAAGCCAGAAGATAAACAAGAAATAACTAATGAAATGACACATTATATGGATTACTAAACAAGAAAAAGTATGGAGAGAATTGCCAAAGCCACATGATTTAGGAAGAACAGAGATGTCATATTAAATGAAGTAGAATTTTAAAGAGACAGAAAAAGTGCAAAGAGGCATCTGCACAAGAAGTATGAGGGATTAGTACTCTCATCATCAAGAACAATATGTGCAAAGACCTTGTGATGGCAAATGAATTGGTGTATTTAAAAAAAGAAAAGAAAGTAACAGTGAAGTGAAAATGGGTGATAGTCCCGTGGAAGATAGAGGAAGAATTTATTAAGCAGTTCCATGTAGGATATGCTATGGGTCGTTGTTATTGTTGGATGCCATTGAGTTGGTTCCAACTCATAGCAACCCCGTGGACAGAAAGAAATAGAAAAGAAACAGAAAAACAGAAAGAAACACTGTCCGGTCTTGCACCACCCTCACAATCCTCACTATACTTGAGCCCATCATTGCAGCCACTGTCAGTCCATCTCATTGAGGGTCTTCCCTTTTTCCACTGACCCTCCACTTTACCAAGCATGATATCCTTCTCTGGCAAGTGGTCATTTCTGACAGCATGACCAAAGTAAGTGAGACAAAGTCTGGACTTTCTTGCTTCCAAGGATTCTAGCTGCACTTCGTCCAGGACAGGTTTGTTAGTTCTTCTGGCAGTCCATGGTATTGTCAGTATTCTTCATCAACACAACTCAAAAGCATAAACTCCTCTTTGCTCTTCCTTATTCATTGTCCAGCTCTCACATGCATATGAGGTCATTGAAAACGTCATGGCTTGGGTTAGGAGTACCTTAGTCTTCAGAGAGATGTCTTTGCCCTTCAACACTTTAAAAAGGTCTTTTGCAGCAGATTTCTGCAGTGCAATATGATGTCTGATTTATTGACTGCTGATTCCACAAATATGGATACAACAAATATGAAATCTTTGATAACTTCAATCTTTTCTCCATTTATTGTTATGTGGCTTATTGGTCCAATTGTGAGGATCTTTGCTTTCTTTATGTTGAGGTATAATCCATACTGCAGACAGTAGTCATTAATATTCACAAGCAGTTTCTTCAAGTCATCTTCATTTCCTTTTTCGTTGATGATGATGATGATGATGATGATG
>NW_006921684.1:717326-721549 GCF_000298275.1 Orycteropus afer afer
AAGGGCAGCTAGGGGCCATAGTCTCAGTGGTTACATCAGGCTCTATCAGACCAGCAAACCTGGTCCTTTTTTTTTTTCTTTTAATTATTTTGAGTTTTGTTCCACATTGTTCTCCCACTCTATCCAGGATCTCTTACATAGATCCCCTTCAGAGTGGTTGACAATGGTAGCCGAGCACCATCTAGTTCTCCTGGTCTCATAGTCATATAGGCTGAGGATCACAAGGTGTACCAGTTGCTTGGACTAATTGTTTCCATGTGCCTTTTTTTTTTTCATTCTTCTTTTCTCTGGACAAGGAGAAACCCATCATTGCATCTAGATGTCTGCTTGCAAGCTTTTAAGATCTCAGTTGCTACTCACCTAAGTAGCATGTGGGACAATGTTTTTGTGTAGTATGTTATGCCAGTTGAGCTTGATGTCCCCTGTGACTATGGTCCTGAGCCAAAGGATCCAACTACTTGCTCTCTGGGTATCTGGCTGTGACCAAGAAGTGACTATAACCTTGTCCCTTGTCAACTCTACTATATACCTGGGAATTTTTATAGAACATACAAATACAGTTGTAGGAACATTATCTGCCAACCCTAAATATGGTTGTGGGGATGCTCCCTCCTGCATAGACATACCTAGTATTTCAGCCTGTCCACCTATCTATCCACCCCTACATCCATGTTTGCCTTCACTGACTATGCAGTACTGTATGTGCAAAGTGGTTCATCTTTGTTGTCTGTACCTTCCATGCACCTCTCTATGACTTTCTCTTCTTCAATGCCACCTTGTTGATCACTCACATTTGGTACAATGCCCTTCTCTTCACTCAAACCACTACTTGTCTTTACTTATCTAACAGTGTTCCCTACCATACCTTCCCACCCCTGGTAACCAACAAAGAAATATCCTTCCATATATAAACCTTTCCTTGACTTTTTACTACAATGGACAAATACAATATTTGCTTTCTGTGATTGACTTATTTCACTCAGCATAAAGTCCTCCACATTCATCCAAATTATGTGGTGTTTTGCAGATTCTACGCTATTCTTTAGGGTTGAATAATATTCTATTGTGTGTATGTACCATAGTTTGGTTATCCATTCTTCAGCTGATGAACACCTAGGTTATTTCCATCTTTTGGCTATTGTAAATAGTGATGCAATGAACATAGGTCTGCATATATCTGCTCTTGTCCTGGCTCTCACTTCTTTAAGACATGTACCTAGTAATGAAATGGCTGGGTCAAATGGTAATTCTAATTCCCACTTTTTAAGAAATCACCATACTGCTTTCCACATGGTTGTACCATTTTACAGTCCCACCAGCAGTGTATGAGAGTCCCAATCTCTCCGCATCCTCGCCAGCATTTATAATTTTCTGTCTTGTTGAACTTTGCTACTAGTGCTGGGACAGGATGGTACCTCATTGTTGTTTTGATTTGCATCTCTCTAATGACTAATGACCATGAGCATTTCTTCATATGTTTGTTGGCTGCCTGAGTATCCTCTTTGGTGAAATGTCTATTCATGTCTTCTGCCCATTTTTTAACTGGATTATTTTCTTTTTGTTGTTGAGGTGTTGGAGTTTTCTATAAATCCTAGAGATAAGTCCCTTGTCATTTATGTCATTGCTGAATATTTTTTCCCAATCTGTAGGTTCTCTTTTGATTTCTTGGAAAAGTCTTTGGAAGCACATAAAAATTTAATTTTTAGGTCTCATTCATCTAGTTGATCATCTGTTTTTTGTGCATTTGTGTTATGCTTAATATTCTATTCATCCCATATATCAAGGCCTCTAAATTTCCCCCTAGGTTTTCCTTGAGGAACTTTATAGTTTTAGGTTCCACATGTTAGTCTTTGATCCATCTGGAGTTAGTTTTTGTGTATGGTGTGAGGTAGATATCTTGTTTTGTTTTTATGCAAATGGATCTCCAGTTTTGCCAGCACCATTTGTTAAACAGACAATCCCTTCACTATTTAATGGCAATAATATCCCTCATTCCACAACCTCCTCTCAGTCCAGCTTGTATTTCTGGAAGTTCCCTGTCAACATACTGCTACAACCATTTTGAATTATCTTCAGTAAGATTTTACTTGCTTGTTATATTAATGATATTGTTCAATAATTTCCCCATTCTGTGAGATCATCTTTCTTTGGAATGGGCACAAATATGGATTGCTTCCAATCAGTTGGCCAGGTAATTGTCTTCCAAATTACTTGACATAGATGAGTAAGTGCCTCCAGCACGACATCTGTTTGTTGAAACATTTGAAATGTGTATTTTGTCTATTCCTGGAGCCTGTTTTTTTGCCAATTCCTTTGGTGCAGCTTCAACTTCTTCCTTCAGTACCATTGGTTCTTGATCATATGCCACTTCCTGAAATAGATGAACATCAACCAGTTCTTTTTGGTATACTGACTCTGTGTATCTTTTGATATTTCCTGCTTCATTCAATATTTTGCCCATAGAACCTTTCAATAGTACAACTCTACATTGGATTTTTTTCTTCAATTATCTCAGGTTGAGAAATGCCAAGCATGTTTTTTCTTTTTGGTTTCCTAACTTCAGGTCTTTGCACATTTCAGTGTAATAATTGACTATGTCTTCTCAAGGTGCTCTTTGAAATCTTCTGGTTAGTTCTTTTATCTTGTCATTTCTTTCATCTGCTATAGCTACTCTCCATTCAAGAGCAAGTTTCAGAGTCTCTTCTGACATTAGTTGTGTTTTTTTTTTTTTTTTCCTTTCCTGTCTGTTTAATGACCTTTTGTTTCCCTCATGTGTGATGTTCTGGTTGTCATCCCACAACTCATCTCGTCTTTGACCATTGGTATTCAATGTGTAAAATCTTTTCTAAAATCTTTAGATGGTCTCTAAATTCAGGTGGGATTTAATCAAGGTTGTATTTTGGTTCTCATGGACTTGTTTCAGTTTCCTTCAGATTCAACTTGAATTGCATGTGAGCAATTGATGATCTGTTCCACAGTCAGTTTCTGGCCTTGTTTTGGCTGATGATATTGAGCTTCTCCATCTGATACCTGTGTGTAATTCTATCTATCAAGG
Organism: Orycteropus afer afer; assembly: GCF_000298275.1. Classification (NCBI taxonomy): domain Eukaryota; kingdom Metazoa; phylum Chordata; class Mammalia; order Tubulidentata; family Orycteropodidae; genus Orycteropus; species Orycteropus afer. The sequence continues at coordinate 720,382 of NW_006921684.1, forward strand.
TCCACGTGTATAGCTGATCTATATGTTGTTGTAAAAAGGTATTTTCAATGAATAAATCATCAGTGTTGCAAAATTCTAACAAACTATTTCCAGCATCATCTCTATCACCAAACCCATATTTTCCAACTACCTGTGATTCTTCTTTGTTTCCAACTTTCACATTCCCATCACTAGTAATCATCAATAAATCTTGATTTCATGTATGATTGATTTTGGACTGCAGAAGTTACTAAATATTTGCTATTTCCTCATGTTTAGTTTTATTTTTGGGTGCATAAAATTGAACAATAGTAGTATTCACTGGTCTTCCTTGTAGATGTATTGATATTATCCTATCATTGACAGGATTGTACTTTAGAATAGACACAAAACATTCTTCATGACAGTGAATGTGTGCCATCTTCTTGTCATTCCCAGCATAGTAGATCATAAGACTGTCTGGCAGAAACCAGTCCATTTCAACTCACTGATACCTAGGATATTTTTACAATTTCCAATTTTCTTAGAATCATATTTCGTGCATTCCACATTCCAATTAATAATGGATATTTACAGCTATTTATTCCTATTTTGAGTTATGTCATGCCCCATCTGCAAATGGAGGTCCTGAAAGATTTATTCCATCCACATCATCAACATTAATTCTATTTTGAAGAGACAGTTCTTCTCCAGTTGTATTTTGAGTGCCTTCCCACCTGAGGGGCTCATCTTCTGGAACTATGCAAGACAATGTTTCAGGGCTATTCATAAAGTTTTCCAGCAATATATTAGACAGTGTTTGGCTGCTATTCATAAGGTTTTAACTGACTAATTCTTTGAGAAGTGGATGACCTCATCCTTCTGAGTCTGTCTTAGTCTGGAAGCTCCACTGATACCTGTCCATAATGGGTGAGACCCTGCTGGTATTTGAAATACCTGTGGCATAGCCTCCAACCTAACAGCAACACATTAACCATAAACTGATAACTGATATACAGGTGGTGGATACTAAGGGTTAAGATTTAATAGAGGAAATGGGAAGTTATTAAAATATTTTAATCAGTTAAGTCAGACATAATTTTTGTTTTATATATATATATATATATGTTGTTGTTATGTGCCGTCGAGTCGGCCCCGACTCATAGCGACCCCTCCTTGGGTTTCCGAGGCAGTATCACTACGGAAGTAG
>NW_006921684.1:721649-725738 GCF_000298275.1 Orycteropus afer afer
TTTTTTTTTTCAGAAGAAAAGTCTGGAGATCTGCTTCTGAAAAATCAGCCATTGAAAATCTTATGGAGCACAGTTCTGCCCTGATGCATATGGGATATCTATGAGTGAATAAACTCCACAACAATTGGTTTGGTTTTCAAAGCCCTTAGGATGGTTGTATGATCTGGCATTTGTCCACCTTTCTGCCTACATCTTCTCCTTACTGCCTTGCTCCATGTGTTCCTGGCCTCTTTCTATTTCTCCAGCGTGCTAAAATCTGGCTGCATTGGGACTTTTGTACTGACTGCTTCCTCTGGATCTCTCCTCCTGACAGTTAGAAGCCTTGCCAATCACATCATTCAGGTTTCTGTTCCAGGACCACAATCCCAGACAGTGCTTGCTGACACCTTGTTAAAATAGACTCCCATCACTCCTGTATTTTAGCCTGCTTATTTCTTTTCAGAGTCCTAATTTCATCCTGTCATTATGTGATATGTTTGTTTGTTTGCTTATTTTCTGTCTTCCCTCACTAGAATAGAAACATCATAAAAAATGATTTTTCTTTTTTTCAGGGAGTTTCTGAGCAGTGAAAATGGTTAACTCGCTTACTCAGCTGCTAAGTGAAAGGTTGCAGGTTCAAGTACACCCAGTGGAGCCTTGAAAGAAAAACTGACAATCTATTTCTGAAAAATCAGCCAGTGAAAACCCTATGGAGCACAGTTCTACTCTGACATATATGGGGTAGTCATGATTCAGAATCAACGTGATGGCAATTGGAAAAAAAAAAAAGAAAGAAAGAAAATCTTGATTGTAGTCTTCTTCCTAGGACAATGTCTGTTACTGAAATATTGGCTTAATAAATAAATGATGATAAGTGCCTCACTGACTAAAAAATATTTTGATTACAAGGCATGCTTCTTGAGATCATAGTGTATAGTGACCTTGTAGTATAAGTACATTCTAAAACATTCCTAAAGTGTCTGACATAGTCAGGCCATAGTGATACTGCTTTGGAAACCCAAAGAGGGTTCACTATGAATTGGATTGAACTCAACAGCAATGAGTTAAACAGACAGTTATGGTAGACATTATGAGAATGTAAACAAAGGCGTCCAGGGTAGATGAAGTCTCAAATTTCCATGACTGAGGAAAAGACTGGTCAGGCCCAGGGAAATACAATTTTGCTTCTGTGTAAATTTGTAAACTTTATTAAATATATTGGAATTAGAATAAAGGGTAAGGATATACATGTGTTGTTGTTGTTGTTATGTGCCGTCAAATTGGACCCAACCCATAGCAACCCCTCCCTGGATTTCCAAGGCAGTATCCTTATGGAAGTAGAATGCCCAACCTTCCTTCTGAGGAGTGGCTGGTGGGTTTGAACCACCAGCCTTCTGGTTAGCAGTCAAGTGCTTTAGGCACTATGCTACCAGACACATACTCCTTACTTATCAACTGTCTCATTATCTGATCTTTTGCATTTATGACAATTGTAAAAATTCTACTATCTCACTGTTTTCACATTAATGACAGTAACAAACACTGGAGTGAAAGACAACAGTAACACTGGCTGTGTGTGATGTGTCTACTTGTCTGGGCCATGATTCTCAGTGTTTTCACAGCTACGTAATGATGCAATTTGGCAGTAATGTAATGATGTAGTCATCCTGCATTTTGTAATCTGATGTGGTCATCCTCCATTTTTGCATAATGTTGATATTTGCTAAAAAAATTAGAAAATTGGAACCTGACTCATAAGTAAGGAGTGAGTATATACATACACCCTTATATATTATTATATATTCATATATAATATATAACATGTGCATTTAATATAATACAAAATTCAATTATATTTTAAGGTGGTTTTGAAAAATAATAGTTTACATTTTCTGAGAAATATATGTCCATAAATATTAAATCATTTTAAATCCTATAAATATTGCAGTGTTTTAAGGAATAAAGGAGGAATTTATATTCATTTTAAAATTTCCAGATAATATAATCATAGATCCTTCTCTGAAGTTTTAATGAGAACATGTAGGAGTACTTTTCAATAAACAGGTGATCAAAAGGCACTTATACAATGTTTAAAGATTCTTTTTAAAATGGAAAAATAAGCATGTACTTTCAGTTTTACTTTATGTATAATGCCAGCTGGAAACTACAATAAAAAGGCAAATAGTTTTCATGAAACACTTTCCTAAAGCTCTCTATTTAATGTAGATTATCATTTGGACATTCTAAATGTCTATCTTCCAAACAATAAGCAAAATAAAGACATGTTACCAAAATATTAAATACTAAAATATAACCACTTTTACTTTATGAAAAAGAAAGCAACTTAAACTATGTTAAAAATAATTTTAAAATGAAGATAAGGCACAATTTAATAATAGTAATAAATCAAAAAACCTAAACCCACTGCCATAGAGTCAATTCCAACTCATAGTGACTGTATAGGACAGAGTAGATCTGCTGTACAGGGTTTGTAAGACTGTAAATCATTATGGAAGTAGACTGTGGAATCTTTCTCCCTCAGAGCAGCTGGTGGGTTTGAACTGCTAACCTTTTCGTTAGCAGCTGAATGCTTTAACTACTACACCACCAGTACTCCTACTAATGTTATACAAAATATGGGTGCATGTCCAGAGCGATGCAGAATCAATTCAGTCACAGCAAGAGCAGAGAGAAGAAAGTACTTAATCACTTATGCTTAAGTGAGGAACAGTTTCAGAATATTCCATCTGCCCACCCCTCATGGATAAATATAGAACATATATGTTCTATATATGTTCATTTATATGTTGAGCTAAAACTTATGGTCAACTATTCACATCCCATTTCCCATGAATGGGGTACTTTGATCCCTGAAAAAGGATGAAGAAAGTCTGCTTAGTTAAAGCTCTAGGTTTTCTCTCTAGTTCTGGAAGACGTCTACACAAGGTGAGTCCTATCATCATAAGGCTGATATTCTTGGCATCTTTTAGTTTTGTGCCACTAGGTTTTAGCCATGTTTCCTGATTCTATTGTGTATATTAGGTCATCAATTTGCCCCTTTGAAACTCTGGTGCTCTACACAAGGATGAGCGTATCAGAAGCTTCATCTTGGTATGTTAGCTTTCAAAATCCATTTGTTTTATTCTGATGTGATACCTGCAGGCTTCCATGGAATATAGATTGTTTGGGTCTGCAAAAAGGTAAACACATGGGAAGGAGCTGAATGAAGCAACAGGCTCATATACAAATAAAAGAAAACATAAATAATTGTTTTAGCCATCCCAAATTAGGCAGCCAAGAGGTTAGCCAACTAAAGTCAATTTCTATACCATCCTGCTTTTTTATATGGGCTACCATATTCTTTATTTCTCTCACCCTTTTTCCAATAAGCTACAAATTATCAGTTAAATTAAAGCAGCATATTCCCTGAAAGTGTTCACATTCAAGTCTATGTTGGAGCAACAGATAATATCGGTGCTTTGTTCTCTAACAGATAATATCGGTGCTTTGTTCTCTCTGACTTGTCCCAACTCCTGACTGAAAGCATCAGTGGCTTGTAAGATGGAATGCAAAGCCTTTGTTGCTTCACAGGCCAATTTATTTACTGTTTTAGCAAGTCTAACCACCACAGGGAGTCCCATAAGCAAGACAGCCATGAATGAGATGTATTCTGCCTTGCCATTTACAGGTAGAGTCTAGAGTCACTTCTCAGGCTGTTCTAGAGTGATGAGGAGGCCAGGGAGGGAGAATAGCAGTCAGTCTTCCTACTGAGACTTCCTGCAGTGTGGGCCAGAATGCAGGAGAACACTTTTCTTCCACACAGAAGGAAGCAGCTGAGGAGAAGTTTAACATGGGGCTACTGCATAGCTCAAGGATATACTTGGGTACAATTCACTATGTCCTGAATGATGGTAAGGTTAGAACATTTTACAGCACAGTTTACAAAGGTAGAACATTGATCTAAACTGGTAACTGTTCAGATTTTTACAGAAAACATGTCTCTCTCTTTTTGTTTTACAATGTTGTTGTTGTTGTTGTGTGCCGTCGAGTCAGACCCGACTCATAGCGACCCCTCCTTGGGTTTCCGAGGCAGTATCACTACGGAAGTAG
>NW_006921684.1:725838-727025 GCF_000298275.1 Orycteropus afer afer
GTCAAGTGCCTTAGCCACTATGCTACCAGAGCTCCCTTGTTTTACAATAGACCCCACTTATAAATATATGACTATGTTACGGTTGTGGTAAAATACTGAAAATAGCGTAATTTTCAATTAACTCTAAGGTTATGCTAATTTCTGCAAGGCATAATATAAAAATTTATTCAAAAGTAAAGCCTCCTGACAAATAAAAATCTGTAAAATTTAGCACATTCTTGGCTAAGTAAGTCTGAATATTCTTATTTTTGCTAAAGGGTTGCTGCACTTTAGCAGGGTGGTCCCAATAGTTGGCAAAACTACTAATCTAATTACAATTATCATTTTATTTTTCTAAAAAGGATTTTAAGTTAGTGATAGGTTCTGCAGTCCAGGAGGTTGCTCTCTTATCTGTTCACTCCTTGGTCTGGTGGCTCTCCAGGGAAACTTTTGATCCTGGTGTGATGAATGCAAGGCTTCGCATGACTGAGCTTCATGGTGGTATACATGATAAGAATCACCTGAAACCATCCCTCCCAGTGAAGTTGTAGTGGTTTGTCTTTTCAGGCTCAGAGTGATAGCCAGTCTCCTGACTGGAAGGGATATACAGCAACTTCTAGTGGGTACTCTGTGCACTGGAGTGTGCACCTGTCAGTAGAAGAGAGAGTTGATAACAAAGAATACAAATACTTTTTCACATAGTTTTTACCATAAATTATAAGACTTTCTCCATTCATCAGCACTGAGATTTTCAGAAACAATCTCCCATAAGGAGCTCAGATAGGCTCAACTCTAATTTATGTTGAGGGCAATGCAGACCCTCAACTGTGCAATCAGAAGAGCCTCAACCAAGGTTACTTTGATCCCTTGACATGTTTTTGCAAGATGCTATTTTAATGTCTGGTTCATTCTTTCTACTTCTCCACTAGATTGTGGCTTCCAGATCAAATGAAGTTGACACTGAATTTGTAGGACAGTGGTCACCTGTTGTGTTGCCTCATTAATGAAATGAGGTCTGTTTTAGTTGCCCATACTGGTTGTTGTTGTTGTTATGTGCCGTCGAGTCGGCCCCAACTCATAGCGACCCCTCCTTGGGTTTCTGAGGCAGTATCACTATGGAAGTAGAATTGCCCAACCTTCCTTCTGAGGAGTGGCTGGTGGGTTTGAACCACCAGCCTTCTAGTTAGCAGTCAAGTGCTTTAGCCACT
>NW_006921684.1:728090-756209 GCF_000298275.1 Orycteropus afer afer
AGCTGTAGGTTTTGGGTTATCTAAATTAGCTCAGCCTTCTGTGCCAAGGTATTACTGGGGAGCAGGTTGGCCTCTAAAATGTCTCAAAGAGTCACAACAGAATACCAAGACCTGCAGGTGGTGTTCGCCACAAAACTGCTTTGATTTGTAAACAGCTCCAAGTCAGGATTCTCAAAGGGAACATCTGTTAAGTCAGTCCTGTTAGAAAAGAGCTCTTCAAAGTCTGTACACAGTCATGCTCAGGAGGATTCAAGGGGCAGTTGGGAAAGAAGGTTAGCAGGACTAAGAAAAGATACTATCTGGAGCTCGACTTCTGGGTTATTCAAAAAGTAGGCTTGGGAGTTGGCCATTCTGCCTGGAGAGAGACAAAGTGCTTCTTTCTGCTCCAAAGTAGTTAAGATTGCACAGGGAATGAAAACAATCATTTTCTATCCAAGGCTAAGTTTCTTGGCCTCTTTAAGTATGAGGCTGGTGACAGCTATGGCCTGAAGTCAGATGGCCCAGCCTTGTGCCACAGTGTCCAACTTTTTGGAAGAATAGGGAACTAGCCTCTTCCAGGATTCCAGGTGTTGGACTAGCATGCTGGATGCTATAGCTTGATTTTCACTGGCAAACATCTCAAAAGGCTTCTTGAGATCAGGAAGATCCAGCACTGGAGTGGTTAAAAGCTTCTTTTTGTCTTGATCAAAGGCTAATTGCTGATTATTGTCCCAAATAAAAGTACCAGTTTCTTTGCCAGTGGCTTCATAGAGGCGCTTCATATGAGGTCAGTGTTAGGTATCCAAATGTGACAAAACTCTACTATCCCCAAGAAACCCAGGAGATGCTTCCTGTCCTTGGGTACTGCCAGTCAGTATGTAGTCTCCATTCTTTCTGGTAACAGTTCTTATTGGTCTTGAGAAATCACAAAATCCAGGTATGTTATCCTCCAAAGGAAAATTTGGACCACTGGTTTTGCAACCCTGTATCCTGTGGTGGTGTAGTGCCTGAGGTATTTGACTGCTAACCAGAAGGCTAGTGGTTCAAACTTACCAGCCACTCCTTGCAAGGTAGGTTGGGCAATCTACTCCTGCAGTGATACTGCCTAGGAAACCAATGAGGGGTCACTATGAGTCGAAATCGACTCCAGGACAGTGAGTTTGGTTTGGTTTTAGTATCCTGCAAGACCCAAATAGTTCAAAACACAAATAGCAAAGATTTCTTTGCTGCTGCTAGCAATTAGCAAGTCATCTACATACTGCAACAAGAAGCCTTGCCAGAGATGAGATCTTAAGTCTCAAGCAAGTGTAGTCCCAAAGAGAGTGTGTAAACTATTGTGGGAACACTGTCCAACAAAATTGTTCATGGACGTTCCAGCCCCCTTTAAGGTACCTTTTGTTGTTGTTGTTGTTATGTGCCATCGAGTCGGCCCCGACTCACAGCGACCCCTCCGTGGGTTTCCAAGGTAGTATCACTATGGAAGTAGGATTGCCCAACCTTCCTTCCGAGGAGTGGTTGGTGGGATTGAACCGCCAGCCTTCTGGTTAGCAGTCAAGTGCTTTAGCCACTATGCTACCAGAGCTCCTAAGGTACCTTTTAGTCAAAAGCAAATATTTCTTGACTTCCATCTTCTACCAGAATGTAAAGGAGCTCTGGTAGCATAGTGCCTAAAGGCACTTGAATGCTAACCAGAAGGCTGGCGGTTCAAACCCACCAGCCACTCCTCGGAAAGAAGGTTGGGCAATCCTACTTCTGTAGTGATACTGCCTTGGAAACCCAAGGAAGGGTCACTATGAGTCCGGGCCGACTCGTTGGCAAATAACAACAACAACCAGAATGTAAAAGAAAGCATCCTTCGGGTCTAAAGTTGTAAATCAGGACTAGCTTGTCAGGTGTGCCAAGAGGAGGGTGTAAGGTTTTGAGGTCACAGGATATATCGTTACTATAACTTGGTTCACAACCCTCAGATCCTGTACACAACATCCATCTTGGATTTCTTCACTGACAAGAAAGGTGTGTTTTAGGCTGACTGGAGGATCTGAGAAATTCTAATCAAAGGAATGAGGAAATAATGAGCTGGAGACTGACCCAAGCTTCCTTGTGCAACATAATTGTTTGAGGCATGGTGGGGTTATACTAAGAAAAAGCTCACAGTGAACCAGAACAACATTCTTGGTTTGGCTGGGTTTTTCTCCAGCCTAACCCCAAGGGAGATTGTGTTGTCAATGTTCATCAGGAGAGAATGGTCACTTAGCAATTTCAGTTCATTCAAAGCCAACAGTTCTGCTTGAACATTGCAACTCTGCTCTGGTGGGACAACCAGAGTTGATTTGTTCTTGACAAAACATGTATCTGCTTGTGATTTCAAAGGCAAGTCTCTCCCCAACAGTGGGAGGGGGCACTTTGGCAAGTATAAAAACTCATGAGTTAATGTCCTCTTACCAACTGTGCAGTTTATAGGCCAAATAAAATTGTAGGTGACTTCTTTCCCAGTTACTGCTGCTACAGACACTTTGTGCTTTGAAAGAGGGCCCTTCAAGTGATGTAAAACTGAATGTGTTCCTCCTGTATCAAGAAAAAATTCCACTAATTCCTCCCTAATTCTTACTTTTACCAAAGGCTCTTCTGGAGATACTGGAATGTGATGGATAGCCTCTGGTCCCTGTCAATCCAAGTCCTCCCCTAATTTATTAACTAAGGTGCCTTGTGATATGTTATTAAACCCTGCACCATTTCTTGTTTCACTTACCTCTATTCTCTATTTGGGCACTCATGTTTCCAATAACCTTCTTATTTACACCATACATATTGGTTCTCCCTGAGCTGGGGTCATCCACTGAACAGCAGAAGCTGCTGGTGCAAGTCTTGGGTGCAGGGCAGCCACAAGGAGTAACTCTTCACTTTCATTTTCTGATTCTCCTTCCACTCCAGTACCTATTCTTTGTTGGTAAAAACCTTAAGAGTAACTTCAACCAGATGCAATAAGCTCATTTCCATTCCACATTACATTTTCTCTGAATATCTGGGGTCTTTGAACAATAAAAATCTTATTTACCATGTAAGCATTTTCAAGCACATCAAAGTCAAGATCAATGGATTGCTTGAAAGACAAGAAAATTCTTTCTAGAAATCCAGAGGAGTCTTCTTCTGGGTTCTGCTGGGCCTCATAAACTTTGTTTAGGTTTCATTGTCATGGGCATCATAAAGGAGATCAAGGAACAAACAGGCTCTAAAATGCTTCAAAAATGCTGAGCCCTGAGTAATATTAACATCTCATCTTGGTTTCTTAGCCAGGATTGCCTGATCTACAGACAGCACCTGAGCTGGGTGGGCATGGTGAAGTCATTCTGCCCATTTTTCAGCCTTGCGCAAAACCATGCACCTCTCCTCAGAGGTCAAAAGGATGTTATAAAAAGCCTGACAATCTTCCCGATTTGGATTATAGGTTTTAAAAATAGATGAGTCTAGGTCATACATTCATTCCTTTTGGATCCTCTCAGTAAGGAGGGAAGTTATTTTTACCAATTAAACAGATTTGAGGTAGAGAAAGAGGTATGTACTCAAATCATTTGACAGGGCTTGCCTTGATGTCCTCTGTTAGGGTCTATGATCAGAACGCATTGTAAGGGAAACACACACATTGAGCTTTGGCCAAACTGAACATCACTATGGCCTCTGGTGGTGCAGTGCCTAAGGCATTCGACTGCTAACCTGAATATTGTTGGTTCAAACCCACGAGCTGCTCAGTGGAAGGAAGATGGGGTGATCTACTTCTGTAAACGTTTATCATCTCAGAAACCCAATGAGGGTTGCTATGAATCTTAATTGACTTGATGGCTGTGAGTTTGGTTTGGTTTTGGTTTATGAGTGTGCAGAAGGAGTTCTGATGGTTCAGTGCCTAAGGCCTTTGACTGCTAAGAAGAAGGCTGGCAGTTTAAACCCACTAGCCACTTCATGACAGGAAGACAGAACAATCTACTTCCGTAAGGATTTACTGCCTTTGAAACCCAATGGGGCCTTTTTTTAAAAAAAAAAAAAAATGAGTGAGCAATGGAGGAAAAAACCTCTTTTTCTGTGGATGGCTTGGGAGCTGACAAATAGCTTTCAGGCGATGGAGATTCAGCTCACCATCTGGCTACATAGGATGGAGGGATAGTCAAGGAAACACATCATCTTTGGGTTCAGACCCTAAAACTGTTACACCTCTTCCTATTTTACAATTAGGCTGTCTTTGCCATGTCAAAGGGTCATAAAAGCTTCTACATACATTTTCTCATCACATTTTCCCTTCCAAGTACAAAACAAATCAACTGCAAGATAATGTTATGATTCAAAGAACCATTCTGAGGCCATTTTTCCCCTCCAGTGAATATTGTGGCCAAGAAACATTACAAAGAAATTTCTTTCTAGATTTTCTCATGGGATTGATCCCAAAACAACCGTTTAGGATACACCCAAGAGGGCCACAATCTGGAACAGAGCTCTTGCTGTGACCTATTTTTCCTTGCGTAAACAACCTTTAGTGCTTCAGTGAACACTGTTCTCAGAAGCTACTAGTATTTGATTTTGGATCCTCTTGGCACCTGACAATCTTATTGGAAGCCTAGTTTTGGTGTCGGCACTGCACATGCAAGAGAAGATTTACAATTTTACTGTGACAACATACAACTGTGTCTTGTCTCTTCAAAAAAATGGTGTGGCCTTGAATCCATGGGAACTCAGACAAAAGAGTGGATGATAATCCTTTCCCCTGGAAAATAGTTCCAGTGCACACTGGAAGGAAATGTCATCCACTCACTTATTCAGAGCACTACATGGATCTGGGCAAGGCTATATTCAGTGGAACTCCACTAGAATCACCAGAAATTATGACCCAAAATATGGATTTGTGCCCAGAGAAATACAGCATCAATTCAGTCATGATGAGAGATGAGACAAGAAAGTGTTTATTCACTCACGTATAAACAGGGATGGCAAGAATTTCAGAATACTCTAAAAGTCCACTTGCTCAATTGGGTAAATATAGAAATTTTATATGTTGATATAAAGCTTATGGTCACATATGTTGTTGCTGTTAGGTGTTAGTGAGTCATGTCCAACTCATAGTAACTCTATGTACAGCAGAACAAAACACTGCTCGGTCCTGTGCCAGCCACATGATCCTTACTATACTTGAGCCTATCATTGTGGTCACTGTATTAATTAATTAATTAATGTGGTCCTTGTTGAGGACCTTCCCCTTTTTCATTGACCCTCCAGTTTCCCAAGCATGATATCCTTCTCCAGGGAATGGTCTCTTCTTACAACATGACAAAAGTAGGTGAGATGAAGTCTGGCCATTCTTACTTGCAAGGATCATTCTAGCAGGACCTCTTTCAGAACAGATTTGTTAGTTCTTCTAGTAGACAATGGTACTTTCAGCATTCTTTGCCAACACCACAACTCAAAAGCATCAACTCTTGTTTGGTCTTCCTCATTCATGGTCCAGCTCTTACATGCATATAGGTGATTGAAAACACCATGGCTTGTTGTCAGGCACACCTTAGTCTTCAAGGAGACATCTTTGCTCATCAACACTTAAAAGAGATCTTTTGCAGCAGATTTGCCCAATATTATACATCATCTGATATCTTGATGGCTGCTTCCATTGGTGTTGATTGTAGAACCAAGTAATATGGAGTTCATGACAATTTCAATCTTTTCTCCATTTATCATGATGCTGCTTGTTGGTCCTGTTGTGAGCATTTCTGTTTTCTTTATGTTGTTGTTAGGTGTCATTAAGTCATCTCCAACTCATAGCAAGTCTATGCACAGCAGAATGAAACACCACCTGGTCTGGCGCCAACTCCACAATCCTTGCTATACTTGAGCCAATTGCTGCAGCCACTGTGACAATCCATCTCACTGAAGGCTCTCCTCTCTTTTGTCGACCGCCCACTTTACAAAGCTTGACATCCTTCTCCAGGGATTAGTCCCTTCTGATAACATGACCAAAGTAGGTGAGATGAAGTCTAGCCATTCTCACTTCTAAGGCGCATTCTGGCTGCACTTCCTCCAGGACAGATTTGTTAGATCTTTTAGCAGTCCATGGTACTTTCAGCATTCTTCACCAGCACCACAAATCAAAAGCATCAATTCTTCTTTGGTCTTCCATATTCTTTGTCCAGCTCTCACATGCATATGAGGTGATTGAAAATATCATGGCTTGTGTCAGGTGCACTTTAGTCCTCAAGGAGACATCTTTGCTCTTCAGCACTCAAAAGAGGTCCTTTGCAGCCAACTTGCCTAGTGCTATAAGTAGTCTGATGTCCTGATTGCTGCTTTCTTTGGTGTTGATTATAGAACCAAGCAATATGAAGTCTTTGACAACTTCAGTCTTTACTCCATTTATCATGATGCTGCTTATAGGTCCACTTGTGAGGAATTTTTGTGTTCTTTATATTGAGATGTAATCCATACTGCAGATTGTAGTCTTCAGTCTTCATCAGTAAGTGCTTCAAGTCATCCTCACTTTCAGCAAGCAAAGTTGTGTTGTCTGTATATCGCAGGTTGTTAATGACTCTTCCTCCAATCCTGATGCCATGTTTTTTCATATAGTCCAGCTTCTCAGATTATTTGTTCAGCATGTAGATTGAATAAGTATGGTGAAAGGATACAATGCTGATGCACTCTCTTCTTGATTTTAATCCATGCAGTGTCCCCTTGTTGTATTTGAACAATAGCCTCCTGGTCTATGTACAGGTTCCTCATGACTACAATTAGGTGTTCTGGAATTTTCCTCCTTCTTAATGTTATGCATAATTATGTTATGCATAATTTTTTATGATCCATGCAATCAATGCTTTTACATGATCAATAAAACACAAGTAAACATCTTTCTGGTATTCATTGCTTTCAGCCAAGATTCATCTGACATCAGCAGTGATATCCCTTGTTCCATGTCCTCTTCTGAATCCATCTTGCACCTCTGAAAGTTCTCTGTCAATATATTGCTGCAACCATTTTTGAATTATCTTCAGCAAGATTTTACTTGCATGTGATATTCATGATATTGTTCGATAATTTCCACATTCCGTGGGATCACCTTTCTTTGGAATGGGTACAAATATGGATCTCTTCTAGTCAATTGGGCAGGTAACTGTCTTCCAAATCACTTGGCAAAGCCAAGTGTGTGCCTCCAGTGGGGAATCCATTTGTTGAAACATCTCAATGGGTATTCTGCCAATTCCTCTAGCTTTGTTTTTTGCCATTTCCTTCAGGGCAGCTTTGACTTCTTCCTTCAATACCATTGGTTATATGCCACCTCCTGAAATGGATGAACACTGACCAATTATTTTTGTTACAGTGACTCTATGTATCCCTTCCATCTTCTTTTGATGTTTTTTTGCATCATTCAATACATTGGCCTTAGAAACTTTCAATATTGTAATTCAAGCTTTAATTTTTTTCTTCAGTTCTTTCAGCTTGAGAAATGTTGAGCATGTTCTTCCCTTTCAGCTTTCCAACTCCAGATCTTTGTACATTTCATTATAATAATTGACTTTGTCTTCTTGAGATGCTCTTTGAAATCTTCTCTTCAGCTCTTTTATCTTGTCATTACTACCGTTTGCTTTAGTTACTCTTCATTCAAGGGCAAAGTTGCAGAGTCTCTTCTGACATCTATGTTGGTCTTTTCTTCCTCTCCTGTCTTTTTAATGACCTTTTGCTTTCTTCGTTGATGATGTTCTTGATGTCATCCCACAATTCTTCTGGTTTTCAATCATTGGTGTTCAAATCTATTCTTTAGATGGTCTCTAAATTCAAGAGGAATATCTTCAAGGTCATATTTTGGCTCTTGTGGACTTGTTTTAATTGTCTTCAACTTCACTTTGAACTTGCATAAGAGTAGTTGATGATCTGCTTCACGATCAACTCCTGGCCTTGTTTTGGCTGAAGATATTGAGCTTTTCCATCTCCTCTTGTCACAGAAGTAGTCAATCTGATTCCTGTGTTCTCCATCTGGTAAAGTCCATGTGTGTAGTCACGGTTTGTGTTGTTGAAAAAGGTATTTGCAATGAATAAGTCATTGGTTTTGCAAAATTCTATCATGTGATCTCCAGCATTATTTCTATCACCAAGGACAAATTTTGCACCTACTGGTGATTCTTCTTTGTTTCCAACTTTTGCATTCCAATCACCAGCAACATCTTGATTGCATGTTTGCTCAATTTCAGTGTGCAGAAGTTGGTAAAAATCTTCAATTTCCTCATCCTTGGCTTTAGTGGTTGTTGCATAAATTTGAATAATAGTAGTACCAACTGTCCTTCCTTGTAGGCATATGGATATTATCCCATCACTGACAGCATTGTACTTCAGGATAGATCTTGAAACATTCTTGTGATGATGAATGCTGCTCCATTCTTCAATTTCTCATTCCCAGCATAGTAGATCATATGGATATCTGATTGAAAATAGCCAAGACCAGTCCAGTTCAGCTCATTAATGCCTAGGATATTGATCTCTGTGCATTCTATTTCATTTTTGATAACTTCCAATTTTCCTAGATTCATACTTTGTACATTCCATGTTCAGATTATTAATGGATGTTTGCAGCTATTTCTTCTTATTTTGAGTCATGCCATAGCAGCAAATGGCAGTCCTGAAAGCTCTACTTTATCCGTATCATTAAGTTTGGCTCTACTCTGATGAGGCAGTTCTCTTCCAGCTGTATTTTCAGTACCTTCTGACATGAGGGGCTCATCTTCTAGCACACTATCAAACAATGTTTCAGAGCCATTCATAATGTTCTCCAGTAATATATCATACAGTGTTTCACTGCTGTTCATGAGGTTTTTCCTGGCCAATTTTTTGAGAAGTGGATGACCTCTTCCTTCTTTCAAGTCTGTGTCAGTCCAGAAGCTCCACTGAAACCCTTTCACCATGGGGAACCCTGCTGGCATTTGAAACACTGCTGGCACAGCCTCCAGTCTCACAGCAACATGTAAGCCACCACAAAATGACAAACTGACAGACCAGTTTTCTCCCTTAGTTGTTCTAAACCACTCTGCTCATTTCCTCGCCTTTCCCTTACCTGTTCTGGCTGTTCACCCTGGCTGCCACTTCCTGGCTCATGTTTTCCCCTTACCTTTTCTACCATCCATTCACATATACACTTTCCATTTCCCAAGAATGGGGTCCTTTGATCTGTGAAAAAGACAAAGAAAGACTGCTTAGTTATGACTATAAGTTTTATCTTTAGTTCTAGAAGGCATCAACACCAGGTAGGTCCTGCTTTTCTCAGGGCTGACCTCTCTGAAATATCTCAGGCTATATTCTTAGCTTCTTTTGGTTTTGTGCTTCTTGGTTCTAGTGTTTTGTTTTGTTTTTCATGTACAAGAAGTTCACAACTACTTCAAACTTTTTGATGTAATGGTTTGTACACTCTTGTTTGCAACTCTAAGAAACAATATCAAATAAACATTGCCAAATCCCTAGTCTCAGCTAATACTTCCTGCTCTTACTAGTTGACATTGTATCTTTGAGACTGTATCACTGTTCCTTCATTGCAGGTTTTGTTTATCTTAAAATCCACATGCAGTCTCCAAGTTCAAGTACAAATGTATGTTTCAGGACAATCCCAGATTTCTGTGCTGTCTCTTTATCTTTCTGTAATGTTACCTGGGTGCCATAACCTTAGATGAGCTAGCTAGATGGCAGCATAGTGCAAAGGCACGAAGTCCATTTTCCCACTGCCAAACTTGTTCCCTAGTAGTCTGGATATTGTTTCACAGTCAAGATTCAAATCTTGAAATTGGTGAAGATCTTGGACTCTTGTCATTCAGATGCTGTACTCTAATATGCAGTTGAACCCGTTTCTTCACCACCAATTAAAAGAAATTGTTCTGGTTATCTAGTGCCACTCTGGCAAGAATATACCACACATGGGATGGCCTTAACACACGGGAGTTTATTCTTACCATTTGGAGGCTTTAAGTCCAAGTTCAAAGTGCCAGGCTCTAGGAGCTGGGTGAAAGCCCCTCAACCTTGGGGTCCAGCTCTTCCTCCTGCTCCCAGCCCACTGGAGCTAGAGGTGTTTCTTCAGACAGCTGATGGCTGCTGAGGCTGAGAAGCCCCAAGGTTGACAAGTAAAAAGGCACAGTCTCAATGTTACCAAACTGCACGGCAGGCCATTAACTTAAGTCCATTGTAAGTCCCAAGGTCAGCAGAGCATAGCAGGCTGCTGAGCAATGACATGGCCACATGCAGGGTACAAGCATGCCAAAAGCTATGGGAAAGACCATTCCCAAAGTTCCTGCTTATATATGGGAAGTAGACCACATTCCCAAAGGCAGCTACTCAGCTGCTTGTGGTAGAGCCCACCATGGAGGTGATTGCCAGTTTCATCATGGGGAATAACTACCACCAGCTGCCCAGCCACTCAACCAGGCCCAGCCAAGTTGACACAAAAACATAACCACCACAGGAGCTTTAAACAGATGTCAGCCATATTCTTAAGACACATCCTAGGATGGAGCTGCAGGCTATTTTGTACATTAGGTCATCAATAATAATCATGCATTTATTATAATGTTACCAATCAAAATGCCAATATTAATTCTATCATATCATTATAGGTTTTTTCTGTTCTAAAATTTCATATGAATGGTATCATATAGTAAATTAATTTTTATAACTAGCTTTGTTTTCCTGAATGTTTTGGAGATTTATTCAACTTGATATATATGAATCAGTAGTTTCTTCAATTTTATTATGGAGTAGCAGTTTATGTTAAGATATCTCCCTAGTCTTATACCTTTATAGTCAACCCCTATATCCACCAATAACATCTGGCAAACAGTAGTTTTCTCTTCCTTCCAATATTTATTTATTTATTTATTTTGAGAATAAAAATGGAATAATACAGTATATAACTTTTGCAAATGTTTTTTTTTCACTCAGCATAATAGCTTTGAGATCATTCAATTTGTCACATGTAATCAATAGTTTGTTCTAGTGTGAGTAGACTTCCACAATATTGATGTGTTGCAATTTATTTATCCACTTAACTTTTAGGACATTTTGGTGGTTTATGGTTTGAGTTTGTTGTGAATAGAGACACTATACATATTTGTGTAAAAGTTTTTGTGTGAACATAAGTTTTCATTCTCTAAGGTTGATAGCTAGAGTGAAATTTTTGAATCATAGAGTAACTGCTAAACTCTTGTCCAGAGTGGCTGTGCCATTTTTTATTCCTACCAACAATGTGGAACAGAAATAAATACACATTAACTGCATCGGCAAAAGGATATTTGAATTCCCTGATGTATTTCCATAATCTAGGTAGATGGGGCTTGAACTTAATAACCATGAGATGATTAAATTTGTCTCCTGAGAGGAAGAAACTCAACAAGAGCTAAGAACTGTAATGGAGCATATAATAAATAGAAGCTGACTAATATAATTAGCTTAAAATTCAAGACCTAACTCAATTTGTGAAATTCCTCAAACTGTAAAAAATATATTATTGATTCTAAGGATCTCTGGTAGCATAGTGCCTAAGGCACTTGACTGCTAACCAGAAGGCTGGTGGTTCAAACCCATCAGCCACTCCTCGGAAGGAAGGTTGGGCAATCTACTTCTGTAGTGATACTGCCTCAGAAACCCAAGGAGGGGTTGCTATGAGTAGGATCCGGATTCTACAGCAGTGAGGTTTTTGTTTTTTTTTTGGTTTATGAGGTATTTATTGTGTTGTTCTTAGGTGCCATCTAATTATCTCTGACTCATAGCTACCTTATGTACAACAGAACAAAACACTGCCCAGTCCAGTGCCATCCTCACGATCCCTGTTATACCTGAGTCTGTTGTTGTAGCCACTGTGTCAATCCATCCTGTTGAGGGCCTTCCCCTTTTTCGTTGACCCTCCACTTTACCAAGCATGATATCCTTCTCCAGGGAATGGTCCCTTCTGAACACATGACCAAAGTAGGTGAGACAAAGTTTGGCCATTTTTGCTTCCAAGGAGGATTCTGGCTGCACTTCTTCCAGGATAGATTTGTTAATTCTTTTGGCAGTCCATGGTGCTCTCAGCATTCTTCACCAACACCATACCTCAAAAGCATCAACTCTTCTTCAGTCTTCCTTATTCATTGTCCAGCTTTCACATGCATAAGAAGCGATTGAAAACACCATGACTTGGATTAGGCACACCTTAGTCTTCAAGGAGACATCTTTGCTCTTTAGCACTTGAAAGAGATCTTTTACAGAAGATTTGCCCAATGCAATACATCATCTGATGTCTTAACTGCTGCTTTCACTGGTGTTAATGATATATTTTCCTTTGCATAAACAGCCTGAACAGCTATTCTTTTCTTATTTTTCTTGTTATAAATATATCTTGTTGCATTTTTAGGTGTCATCAGGTCAGCACTAACTCATAGCCACCTTATGTACAATAGAATGAAACATTGCCCAATCCTGCAGCATCCTCAACATCTTAAACTCATAGTTGCAGTCACTGTGTCAATTAATCTCATTGAGGCTTTTTCCCATTTTTGCTAATCCTCTCTATTATCAAGCATGATAGCCTTCTCTAGGGAATAGTACTTCTGATGACATGACCAAAGTAGGTGAGATAAAGTCTGGTGATTCTTGCTTCTAAGGAACATTCCATCTGTACTTCTTCTAAGACAGATTTGGTTCATTCTTCTGGCAGTACATGGTATTTTCCATTATTTTTCACCAACACAACAATTCAAATGAATCAATTCTTCTTTGATCTTCCCTATTCATTTCCCAGCTTTTATATGAATCTAAGACTAATGTAAACAAAATGGCACTTGAGTCAGGTGCACCTTAGTCTTCAAAGTGATATCTTTGCCCTTTACCCTTTTAAAGAGTTCTTCTACAGCAGATTTACGGAGTGAAATATACCACTGAATTTCTCTCTTTCTTTTTTTTTAAATGCATTTCATTGAAATATAATTTATGTACAGTGAAATACACAAAACTAAAGTGACATGGGTCAATGCATTTTTTTTTTTTTTTTGCAGTGTTCCCTTCCCTCCCCTCCCACCCCTGGTAACTAACAAAGAATGGTTCCTTGCATATATAAACCTTTCCTTGACTTTTTACAATAATAAACTAATACCATATTTGTCCTGTGATTGACTTATTTCATTCAGCTTAATGTCCTCCAAATCCATCTGTATTATGCAGTGTTTTGCAGATTCTACATTATTCCTTAGTGTTGTATAGTATTCCACTGTGTGTATATACCATAGTTTGGACAACAGAAGAAGTCCGTTCTTCTGTTGATGGGCACGTAGGTTGTTTCCATCTTTTTGCTATTGTAAATAGTGGTGTGATGAATATGAGTGTGCATATATCTGTTCTTGTCCTGGCTCTCACTTCTTTAGGATATATACCTAGAAATGGAATGGCTGGGTCAAATGGTATTTCTAATTTCAACTTTTTAAGGAATCACCATATTGCTTTCCACTATCGTCGGATTTCTTGACTGCTGCTTCCATGATCATTGATTGAGGATCCAAGTAAAATGAAATCTTTGACAACTTCAATCTTCTCTCCATTTATCATGATGTTGCTTATGGGCCAGTTGTGAGGATTTTCATTTTCTTTATGCATAATCCACACTAAAGACTGTACTCTTTGATCTTTATCAATAAGTGCTTCCAGTCCTCTTCACTTTCAGCAAGCAAGGTTGTGTTATCTACATCTTGCATGTTGTTAATGAGTCTTCATCCAATCCTGATGTCACATTCTTCTTCATATAGTCCAGCTTCTCAGATTACTTGCTCAGCATACATCTTGAGTAAGTATAGGTAAAGAATACAACTCTGATGTATACTTTTTCTGATTTAAATTATGTAATATACCCTTATTCTGTTTGAATGACACCTTCTTGTTTCATGTACAGGTTCCTCATGAGCATAATGAAGTGTTCTGGAATTCCCATTCTTCACAATGTTATCCATATTTTTTTGCCATCCACAAAGTTGAATGTTTTTGCATAGTTAGTAAAACACAGGTAAACATCTTTCTGACGTTCTTTGCTTTCAGTCCAGATCAATCTAACATCAGCAAAGATATCCTTTGTTCCATACCTTCTTATGAATATGGCTTGAATTTCTGTCAGTTTCCAGTCAACATAGTGCTACAAACAGTTTTCATTTTCACCAAAATTTTACTTATGTGTGATATCAATGATAGAGTCCAATAATCTCCACATTTTGTTGGAAAACTTTTCTTTATGAAAAACCTCATTTAGAATGAGCAGAGATATGGATCTTTTCCTGTCAGAAGGTCACGTAGCTGTCTCCAAAATATGTTGGCATAAGTAACTGAGCAGCTCCAGTGGTGCATGCATTTACTGAAATATATGTTGATGTATTTCTATCACACAGCATTTGCCAGTTTTTTTATAACTACATAACTTATTGATATCAATTACATTAATTGGCTGTGCAGCCCTTACCTTAATCAGTACAATTTTTACATCAGAAAAAAACAGAAACTCTGTGCTACCCCTACACCCCACCCTCTCATCCATGGTAACCACTAATAAACTTTGGTCTCTATAGTTTTGCCTCTTCCTGTATTTTTCTATAAATGAGGTCATACAGTATGTGTCCTTTTGTAATTGACTTATTTTATTCAGAATAATGTCTTTAAGCCCAAGCCATGTTGCATGATTTATGAGAACTTCATTTCTTTTCATAGGTGCATAGTAATTCATTGTATGTATGTACTACATTTTGCTTATCCGTTTGTCCATCGATGGGCAGTTAGTTTCTACTTTATGGCTATTGTGAGCAGTAGTGCAATGGACATTGGTGCACCTATGTTGTTCACATTGAAGCTTTCATATGGTAGTTCTATTTTTAGTTTATTGAGAAACCATCACACTGTTTTCTACAACAGCTGTACAATATTGAATTCCCACCCACAATGGATAATGGTTCCAATTTCCCCACATCCTCACCAACAATTGTTATTTTCCTTTTATATTTTAATCTTAGCCATTCTACAAACCAGTTGCTGTTGAATCAATTCTAACCATAGCAATCCCATAGGACAGAATAGAACTGCTGCCCAGAGTTTGCAAGATTGTAATCTTTATAGAGACACATCATCACATCTTTCTCCTGTGGAACAGCTGG
The DNA here is from genome assembly GCF_000298275.1 of Orycteropus afer afer. Classification (NCBI taxonomy): domain Eukaryota; kingdom Metazoa; phylum Chordata; class Mammalia; order Tubulidentata; family Orycteropodidae; genus Orycteropus; species Orycteropus afer. Next base: position 743,228 of record NW_006921684.1, read on the forward strand.
TAGGTTTGAACCACTGACCTTTTGGTTAACAGCAGAGAACTTAACCTCTGCTTCAAAACTGTATATCACTGTAGCTTTGATTTGCATTCTGATAGCTAATGATATCAAGCATCCTTTCATGTGTTTTGTGGCCATCTGAATATATTCTTCAGGTAAATTTCTATTTAAGTCCATTTCACCTTTTTGATAGGTATTTTTCTTTTACCTGTTAGGTTGTTGAAGTTCTATATATGTTTTGTTTATTAGATTCTAAGAATTGCATGGTTTTCATTTTCACTTTGAGGTCCTTAATCCATTTGAATTTCTTTTCATGTCTGGTGTGATGTAGGGATACAATTTCATTTTTCTGCATATAGAAATCCAATTTTCCCATCACCTTTCATTGTAAAGTGCTCTTCTTTCCCAGTTGAATGGGTTTGGCATTCTTGAACATAAGTGTTCTTATTTATGGCATGCAATAATCAATTTGTATTTAAGTTTCTATTTTGTGTATTGAATTTTTCAGTTCTCTGGTGCCATAGTACCTAAGGCATGTGATTGCTAACCAGAAGCCTGGTGGTTCAAACCCACCAGCCTCTCCTGAGAAGGAAGGTTGGGCAATTTACTTCTGTAGTGATACCACCTTGGAAACCCAAGGAGGGGTCGCTATGGGCCGGATCCAACTTCACGGCAGTGAGTTTGTTTTTTTTGGTTTATAGTTTCAATTTAGTTACTATTATCATTTCTATAACTTTAGTGAGATTTTTAATCTTTCACATATTGTGGCTTTTTCTTTTAAGTACATGAAATATTTATAGTAGGTGTTTTATTATACTTATCTTTAAATTTTGAAATCGATGCCATCTGCATATGCATTATATTAACTTGCTTCTTGACATGTCTAGTAATTTTAATTCTATCTTAAGCAAGGCAGATTTTTTTTTAATTGTCAGCATGTAAATTGTGTTTACTTTTGAATTGCCAGACAGGTGGATTGATTCTGCCCAATTTTTATTTCAGGTTTCAAGTTGTTAGGCAGATCCAGTACATTCTTTACTCAAAGACTAGAGCAGCCCCACCCCTAAGATCTCTTTCTAAGGTCACAATCAAATGCCTGGGTGCTCAATGTGATATATTCACTTTAGCTGGTCACAGCTCCAAATTCTTCCAACAATAGGAGGCTTCCAGAATTTGCACCCATGTTCCTTCTTCATCTTCATTTCTCTGCCTGACCTCACAGATCCTCAATCTTGTGCAAGCACAAGGTAGTGTTTAGTCAAAGCTTCAAGAGAAAACTGGGCAGTTTTCTGGATCTGCTTTTCTGTGTAATTCTTTTGTAGCTGGTTTCCTGCTCTGAAGTTTCCAGAGGCTTTAACAGTCCCAGCCCCCAATCTATTTTTCTTCCATTTAGGTCTCCACTCTGTTGGTGTTCCAATTCCCTGAACCACAATTTGGATAGTGACACTCACAGAAAGTCAGAGTGATTATGATTCTTCCAATATATCCCATGCTGTCCAATGCCTGGTAAAAAGTTGCTTCATACACTCTTAAAAGGCCATAGTGGTATAATTGTTAACGAGCTTGGCTAATAACCAAAAAGTCGGTGGTTCCATGCCCCACTCCACAAGAGAAAGATGTGGCAGTCTACTTCTGTAAAGATTTATAGCCTTGAAAACCCTACGGGGCAGTTCTACTCTGTCCTATAGGGTTGCTGTGAGTCAGAATCAACTCAATAACAATGGGTTTGGTTTGGGTTTGCTTCTTCGTATATACTTACTGTGTTCTTGGTTGTGTACACCAGAAAGCCTGCTACTGTGTCAGCATAATATCTGAAAGTCACTCTTTTTCATGACTCCTTATTTACTTTTATTTCTTTATTTTTCCTATGTTTCTTAATTTTGTCTTTTTAGCAATAATTTAAAAGTTATAATTTGAAAGTATGAAAACATCTTCCAAAAATATGCTTTTAAATAATTGTTACCATTGCTATTATTATCATTGTCATCATTAAATAGCACCACGATCAGTAGCAACATCAACATTTCTCAAGCCGCAAATTACTCTTGACTTCATTTAACAATTACAGAGATGAAAGATCCAACTCCTTTGGAAGAAACTAAATTATTTTTTTTCATATGTTTGACTCTTCATTATGGTATCTTGTGGAAGAGAAATACATTCATCCTCTTTAGTGTCATATTTCATTGATCTACAAACAAAATTCCATTAAAATCTTGGATTTTGTTTTTATTTTTTAAATAGTATAGTCGTAGAAAGTTTGCTTCTTTCTACTACATTGCCATACTGATGATACCAAACTGTTATCCCTGTTTGGATCTATCTCCCTTCCAAACCATTGTCATGCATACTAAGTTGCAAATTCTCATTTAGGACTCATTCTGCATCCTCCACCTTCTTGAAGCCTCTATCTACACTTTTAAAAGAGTTTGTCTTCTCTATTTAAATTCCATTTAGACTAATTTTTCATCTATTTTCAAAGTGCTTCATTGTTCATTTATTGTAATGGATATGGTAAGTTTGAACTGCCAGACTTCTGGTTAGCAGTCAAAATGACTTAGGCACTATGCCACCAGAGCGCCTCCTGTATATATATGTTCCCATATTCTATAACAATGCTTACTGTAGCTATGTAGGGATTCTGTCTTTTAGTTGTGATGTAAGGTTGTCTGTGTTCAAATATAAATACAATCAATTATAGATTGTGATAACTTGATCAAGCTGTTGTTTTTCTCTCTTTTTTTTTTTTTAAGCAGGAGTTTGCTCATCTGAATTTATTATTAAATAGCAAAAATAATACTATACTTACTCCTCACTTACAGGCTGTCTCATTATCCAACATCTTGCATGTATGACATTAATAAAAATTCTACTGTTTTGTGGATTAAAACATATGTCTTACAGTAACAAATATCAAGGTACTAGGTGAGAATAATGCTGGCTTGATGGTAAAGTTCATGTGCCAACTTGGAAAGGCCATGATTATCAGAGGTATGATAGTTATATAATTACATGCTTTGTCAGTTATGTAATTACAGAATCATCTTCCATTTGGGATCTGATGTGGTCATCCTCTATTTTCATAATACTAAATTTCACATAACAACATGGCCTTGGGATATATTTACCTTTTAGTGTTATTTTGGTTTTTGAATTAATAAAATTAAATCAGTTTAGATTTTACTGGGCTAATAGGTATATAAGGAAGTTAGGAAGAAACTTGATAACTAATGAGAGCTAAATAACTCTTACTCGATTATCATATAAACAATAAACTAAAAATTATGTATACATCATATATTCAATTTTGAAAAAGAGATTACTACAATCTTTGACCTACAGAGGTTATGCCTTATACATATAAAATTAATAATAAATAAATAAATAAATAATCCCAGTTCTCTCCACACAAAAGTAGAGCTTTCTATCATGAATAATCTTCTCTCATTGGTGTAAATATAATTTAATGTAGTATTTAAAATCTTAATGCCAAGGCTTAATAGAAACTAAATATTCTTTAATTTAATTTTGTTTGGTTTTAAATTAGGAAGATATACATTACTCAAACTGACTATGTTTGCCTACTTGAAGTCACTATGTTTCAGAAAGAAATTAAGACAGTTTATGAGAATGCTCAAAATACATCAAGATGATATTAATAGAGTGATAAAGGAGAAAGGGAAATAGACATAAAGAGGTTTTCTTTCAAACCAATAAAAAAGATAAAAATTATATATCTTAATCTGTTTCCTATAACCAACATGAAACAGTAGGCCCTTTGATTGGTGGATGAAATAAAAAAGAAATCCAATGCAAGGAGGGAGTAGTCCAAGCTACACTGAAAGCATTAGCTGCAAAACCCCAGGAACTGATGGAATACAAACTGAGATGTTTCAAAAATGTATGCGATACTTACTTATGGCAAGGTTTTAAAAAGCTAAGAGCACTTATGGATGAAGAGCAAAGATTAGCCTTCAGTATGGTCAACATCATGTAAAACAACAACAACAACAAAAAAAAACCCCGTCACAACTGGACCAATAAGAAACATGACAAGAAACAGAGAAAAGACTGAAGTTATCAAGGATTTCATTTTACTTGGACCCATAATCAACACTCATGGAAACATTGATCAAGATGAAATTGGAGAAATCTGCAACAAAAGACCTCTTTAAAGTGTTAAAATGCAAAGACGTCAGTTTGGCCCAATATATGAAATTTTCAGTTGCTTCACATGCATGCGAAAGTTGGGCAGTAAATAGGAAGATCAAAGAAGAATTGATGCCTTTGTGTCTGATATTGACAAAAATGTTGAACATATTATGGACTGCCAGAGGTTGAACAAATCTGTCTGGGAAGAAGTTCAGCTAGAATGACCCTTAGAAATGAGGATAGTGAGACTTTGTCTCACATACTTTGATCATGTTATCAGAAAGGAAAAGTCGCTGGAGAAGACCATGAAGCTTGGTAAAGTAGAGAGTCAGAGAAAAAGAGGAAGACTCTCAACAAGATGGATTGACACAGGGGCTGAAACATAGCCACAACTGTGAGGATGGTGCGGGACAGGGCAGTGTTTCATCCTGTTATACCTAGGGCTGCTGTGATGGAAACCAACTCAACAGCACTTAACAACAACAACAACATAAATCTACCAGATCGTAACCTCTTAAGGGCAGGGATTCTTGCTTATTTTGTTCTTAGTTGAGTCCTTTGTCCATTGCCTGGAAAGTTATATATGTTAAATAAATACTTGGTGAATCTTTACAAAGAAATTTCTTGTTGTCGAACACAAAATTTCCCAGAACAATGTCCTCGCTTTAAACGTAAGTACACATAGTTTCCATAGAGGTTTTATTATAATCATTCTTAGAATGAGATGATACCATAATAGAATAATGTATATGAGTAAAAACAAATCTTAAGTTGATGTACATGGCTCAAGCCCACACAGGGAAAATTTTATAATATCTGAAAAATTGTGTCAAGTGATCTCTTAAGTAATTTTCCCTGAATGTCATTTTTCCTAATTGAATTTCTGAGTAATGTTGTGTTGTAATCAGCTTATAGTTGATTTTCTTGGCTCAATATATATAAGGCAGTTCCCCTTCCCCATCCAGGTTTTACTGATTTTGTTTCTGATAGTTTTAGGAAACAAAATAGTTCTAGAGTCCAGGAGTGGAAAAACTTTTGTGTTAAAATGAAAAATATTACCTATTCCACATGATAATGTTATAATGAACAACAGAAATATTTTCTTTTAGTTTAATAGAAATTTTAGTTAGTTCTTGTCTTTGAGAAATTTCTAACCTAAAATTTAAAATTACAAACACGTTTTTAAAAAAGAGACATTATCCCCAGGCATAATTTTCTTTAAAACTCTTTTTTTCATTATTACAGTAAATAGCTATGTAACAAAGTACTTGACATTTCAACAATTTTCACATGTACAGTTCAGTGACATTAATTATTTTATTTTCATCTGTTATTTAATCATCCCCCTTATCTGTTCCCAAATTATATTTTCACTCTTAAAAGTAAATTTTTTAATTAAATATTAAATATTCATTACCAAATGACCTGTCTCTTAATCCATTTTGCGATGAGTCAAGAATGAAAAATAAGTTTAAGTTACTTAACAGCTGTAACTCTCAGCAAATAATTGGCCTTTACTCAGTGGTGCTTTCATAAGCTTTAATTACTTACATGGTGATTGGACAGAGAGGGAAGAGTAAAATTCCATCTCAGGACAGTTGCCCCTTAAAAGATCATCTTCCCCATGTGAGTTGACAAAAAATCCTCTCCTATGCTTGCATAGACCCTCGACACATCATAGGTGAAGGCAAAAAAATGACAAAATCCCTGGGATTTGTATATACCTTAGACCAGATAAGTCTATGTTTGTAGGAAAAAGGAAAGGGAAGAAAGAGGGAGGTGCCTCTTGATGTAGTCTGGGCTCAGGGGGTATGACGGTCTTGTGGTCAGCCTTGATGGTGTCAAAGGAAGAATATTCCTCCCTACTTTTGGCAATCTAAATGAGCTCTGGTGAAGTAATCTTTAAGACATTCAGCTGTGCTGACATGAGACAAGATTGTAGTCACTTCCTGGTCACAGCCAGCTACCCAGAGAGACCAAGTAGTTGAACCTGTGGGCTTGGAACCACAGTCACAGGGGCCATCAAGCTCAACTGGCATAACATACTACACAAACCATTGTTCCACCTCCTACTTTGGTGAGAAGCGACTGGGATCTTAAAACCTTGCAAGTGGACATCTAGATGCAATGAAGGGTCTCTCCTTATCCAGAGCAAAGAAGAATGATGAAAACCAAAGACATATGGAAAGAATTTCTCCTAGATAGTATGCCATGCTATCTGCAACCTATATGACTGTGAGACCAGAAGAACTAGATGGTGCCTGGCTACCACTGTCAACCACTTGGAGGGTGATCTATGTAGGAGATCCTGGATAGAGAGGGAGAACAATGTGGAACAAAACTCAAAATCATTTGGAGAAAAAAAAAAAGGGACCAGGTTTGCTGGTCCGATAGAGCCTGGTGGAACCACTGAGACTATAGCCCCTAGCTGCCCTTCAGGTCTGGAATTGAACCCACACTTGTAGCTTCCAGACAAACAAAAGACAGGCATGGGAGTTGAACATTAACCTGAGGTAGACACACTCCTTGGAGAGAACAATCATGGGAGAAAGAAGGGCTGTTTATGAACAGGGAGACAGCTCAGGGGGCAGGGGTGCATAGAGGGATGGACACAGGGAAGAGGTGACTGTTGGGAGGAAGTGGGAAGGGAGCTGTTGCATTGTGGTGAATTGTGGTCAATGTCATGAGACAAAGTGTATGTGAACTGCTGTATGGAAAGTGAATTTGCTCTGTAAATTTTCACCCAAATCACAATTAAAAAAATATATATACACATTCAGTTGCTAACCAGAAGTTGACAGTTTGAACCCACCAACCACTTGAGAGAGAAAGATGACATACTCTACTTCTGTAAAAAATTACGGCCTTGGAAATCCAATGTGGAAGTTCTCCTTTGTCATATAGGATCACTATGAGTTGGAATCAACTTGATGGCAGTGTTTGTATGTGTGTATGTTTGTATTTAAGGGGCGAGTGACTGAGAACAGATCAGGTTAGCATACAAATATATAGTTAACCACATACCTTACAAATAAGGCACTACGGGACCTTAATTAAGACACTATTATTACTCACTGATGTTGAGTGGAAGCCAACTCATAGCGACCTCTCCTTGGGTTTCCGAGGGACTATCACTACGGAGCAGTATCACTAGGGAAGTAGGAATGCCCAACCTTCCTCGGAAGGAAGGTTGGGCATTCCTACTTCTGTAGTGATACTGCCTCAGAAACCCAAGGAGGGGTCGCTATGAGTCAGGGCCGACTCAATGGCAAATAACAACAACAACATCACTACGGAAGTAGAATGTGCAACCTTCCTCCTGAAGAGTGGCTGGTGGGTTTGAACCACCAGCCTTCTGGTTAGCAGTCAAATGCCTTAGGCATTATACTACAAAAGCCCCTAACTAAGATACTAGGGAAAGTTTATTTTCCCTAAGCTACATTCTTCCAGTACAATTTCAGTGTCAAGGTCATACAATCAGTGAGGGGTAAAAACTACTTCTGCTGTCTCACATATCGTGACACAATCTGTTTGTTCCTATAAGTTCTAAAATTCAGACTTGCAAAAATTTGGAAATAAATATAGCAGAAGTAGGAGGGATAGGTTAGTCATACAAGAGCTCCTGTGAAGAATAGAAACTATCTTCTCTGCTGCCAAGTGGAAAGATATGAACAGTTCATTATAGTTCTCAGAAAGGTAATAAGAAAAGTTGCCCTATAGGAGATTATTTTTGGAAGAAAAACAAAAACAAAAACAAACTGAGAAAACATCAACTTCTTTCTTGCCTCTTGACTCTCTCAGTAGAAAATGGCCACAACTAGTTGTAAACTAATGCCTTCATTGGGCATAAATTTAACAGTATAGTCAACCACCAGACTAGACCACATTATCAGTCATAGAGATATGAATGCTTCACTTTAATACTTTGAGAGAGAAGGGTCTAAAATCTAGACGATGAACAGAAACATATTTGGAGTCTCCAGGTAGAGAATGGTTAACAAACAAACAAACTTTACTGTCTCTGTTTTTCTTTTCTGAGAAGCAAAATCCCCCTGAGGAGTACAATGGGAGTAATTCTGTCTGCAATACTTTACAATCATCCAGAAGCCTAAGGTTTTACAATAAAAGATGACTCCCTCGCCTTCATTGATGAATGGCTATAATTTTCTATCGGACATCCTGAATCGGCTGCCCTGCCAGAACAGAGAAAAAAGCTCTCTAACTCTGAATTGAAGGTATAATTCTAAAATGCAAGGCTTTACTGTGCAACAGTAATGCATTTTCTAGGAATTCTTGGCATGCAAGAATTGCATAGGAAAATAATGTAGTAGGTATTTACAGAGGGCAGTCATTTAGACAGATTCAGCAATTTCAATATGAAGAGGAAAATGACAATGACATGAAGAAATAAAAAATCTGAAACACAATGGTAAGAACTTTAGGAAAAAATGAACTTTAAACAAAGCAATTGTGTGAATCATCTCAGTCAAAGCATCTTAAATGTCTGGTATCTCCTTAGTATTTTAATAAAGAATATGGTGGTATATGCCATATTTATAGATGGGTGGTTATAAGTCTATATAGACATAACTTATAAGAAATACATAGAGCTTCAGCCAGTGGTAGCTTATTCATATATAAATGATGAAGGGATATACACTGGAATAACAGAAGTGTTTGCTTAGGTTGTGTGATAATTTTGAATAAGTTGGTGAGAGAAGGGGCATTAATAAACATGAGGTGCAAGATAGATCATCCCCAAGATACTCTATGATGTCCACTTATTACATAACCATTCAAGTAAGTAATTCATAGAAAAAATAATGAGACAACCACGATAGTAGAAATTTTGGAGGAAGTAGTGCTACTTAACAATGTAAAATTACAGTATACTTGAGCTCAACTTTGTACAAATGCAGTGAAAGAAGTTAAAAATGAAAAGTCTGATAAAAACTAAACCAAACTCATTGCCATTGAGTTGGATCGGACACATAGCAACCCCTCCTTGAGTTTCTGAGGCAGTATCACTATGAAGGTAGATTGCCCAACCTTCCTTCCGAGGAGTGGCTGGTGGGTTTGAACCACCAGCCTTCTGGATAGCAGTCAAGTGCTTTAAGCACTATGCTACCAGAGCTACTTCTCCATTATTATGTTGAGAACCTATATTTTGTCCTCCAGGTTAAGTGATTCATTTCATGAGTCAGTTAGTAAGGAGAACTGAAACTTTATAATAAAACCCAAATATTTAGTATTTAAAACAGGTATATTTTTTTATATTTACAGTAGATTTTATGGAGTTAAATGTAATTCTCATTCAATTAATTTTGTTCATTACCAAGCATTTTTTTTCTCCCCATAAAATTCTTACCTAAAAATGTCTGGCTGATCCAAAGGGCTGACATGGACCAATCCATTTCACTTTCATTCCTATCATAGGGTGCAGCCACATGGGATATAGAACAGAAATGTGAAATTGGTTAATGGCCCAGCTTGATTAGCTTCGACCCTATTTTTAAACCCTGCCATGTCACATGATTATAACTGTGATGTTTCATATGTCAACATCTTGAATTTGTTGTTCCTTTTCATGGTATGCTCTCCTAATGCTTGCCCATCTCTGTTGTTGTTGTTATGTGCCGTCAAGTCAGACCCGACTCATAGCAACCCCTCCTTGGGTTTCCGAGGCAGTGTCACTACCGAAGTAGATTGCCCTATCTTCCTTCCGAGGAGTGGCTGGTGGGTTTGAACTGCCAGCCTTCTGGTTAGCAGTCAAGTGCCTTAGGCACTATACTACCAGAGTTCCCTGCCCATCTCTAGCCATCCTTAAAAGTTCTTTAAAACTTTATGAAGCTTTGGTTTTGCTATTCTTGTTTCCCCACATATAGTTGGCCTGTACTATTCCTTAAAAGCTCTACAAAGCGTTTCAAGTTTCAAGCATTTCTTTCTGTCTCTCTTTCTATCTCTCTCTGTCACCTATTTGTAATGCATAATATACACTAGTATATTATGATTTTTATATCTTATCAATTGCCATCATATTGAATCTGACTCAAGGTGGTCCCATATGTGTCAGGATAGAACTGTGTTTCATAGTGTTTTCAATGGCTAATTTCTCAAAAAGGAGATATCCAGGCCTTTTTTCCAAGAAGTTTTGGATGGATTCAAACCTTCAGCCTTTCAGTTAGAAGCCAAGCATATTAACTATTTGCACCACTCAGCAGTGTACTTTGATATATGAATTTATAATATAAATATTTATGAGAGTTGAAACTCTTCTATCTTCCTTTTTAAATGATCATTCCTTTTCTAGTGGCAGGGTTATTAATGTTTTTGGCTTTGCTTTTTCAGAAACAAACATTAAATCATTAAATTTTTGTTGACTTGGATAGAACTCTTCCTTGATATCTAGAGTCACAAATAAACATCAAGCAGAAAGTAAACACTAGAAACAGACAACTTCAAAATGAAATACAGTGAATTTTGTAAAATTTTTCTTGGCCAAAAGAGAAATTTTAGGTCAAAACATAACTGGCAGTACTAAATGTAGAGAGAAAAAAAATGGTCCCTGTGATATATTCTATATTAAAACTAGCTCCTAATACTAGTTGAATATATTTATTTTGGAACAAATTTAATATTAACAAAGACAGACACAAACAATATGAAGGACTGCCAAAATAAAAAGTATTTGGTTACCATTTATTGTGAAGCTTCTGAGAGCTTTATTTTAAGCTCAAGTAACAAAATTATTTCTGCTACTGATAATGTGTTCAAAGCAAGGAGAAATCTCAAAGTCAACCTTCAATACTGTGGGAAACATTAAGAATACAGATCACATTGAAGAAAAGATAGTTTCTTCTCTGCTTGTTGTTGTCAGAGGCCATCAAGTTTGCTCCGACTCATAGTGTCCCTACATACAACAGAACAAAACACTGCTTGGTCCTGTGCCATCCTCACAATCCTTGCTATGTTTGAGCCCATAATTTCAGCCAGTTGTCAATCCATCTTGTTGAGTGTCCTTCCCAGCTTTGCTGACCCTCTACTTTACCAAACATGACATCCTTCTCTAGGGGATGGTCCCTTCTGGCAACATGACCACAGTGGGTGAGACAAAGTCTGGCCATGCTTGCTTCTAAGGAGAATTCTAGCTGGACTTCTTCCAGGACATATTTGTTCATTCTTCTCACAGTCCATGGTATTTTCAGTATTCTCTGCCAAGATCACAATTCAAAGGCATCAATTCTTTTCCAGTCTCCTTCATTTATTGGCCAGCTTTCACATGCATATGAGGTGATTGACAGCACCATGACTTGGGTCAGGAGCACCTTAGTTTTCAAAGTGATATCTTTGCTTCTTAACACTTTAAAGAAGTCTTTTGCAGCAGATTTGCCCGATGTGATATGCTGTCTGATTTCTTAACAGCTGCTTTTCCATGGCTGTTGATTGTGGAACCAAGCGAAATGAAATGCCTGACAACTTCAATCTTTTCTCCATGTATCATGATTTTGCTTGTTGGTCCATTTGTGAGGATTTTTGTTTTCTTTATATTGAGGTGTAATCCATTCTGAATACTGTTTAATCTTCATCAGTAAATGCTTCAAGTCATTTCCAATTTCAGCAAGCAAAGTTGTATCATCTACACATCACAGGTTGTTAATGACTCTTTCTCTAATCCTGATGCTGCATTCTTCTTGATATAGTCCAGTGTCTCAGATCATTTGCTGAGCATACAGATTGAATAAATATGATGAAAGGATGCTACACTGATCTACATCCTTACTGACTTTAAATCATGCAGTATCCCCTTGCTCTTGGTCTATTAGCAGGGTCCTCATGAGCACAATTAAGTATTCTGGAATTCCCATTCTTTGTAATGCTATCCATAATTTGTTATGATTCATACAGTTCAATGCACTTACATAGTCAATAAAACACAGGTTGCCAGAGTTCCAGTAAAATGGCAGGATAGGCAGAAAGACTGCACAGACCCTCTTCAACAAAGAAAAGGGGAAACAATTAATACAAATACAAAAGATAATCCTGGACTCCTGAGCTTTGAAGGGAAGGATACAGAAGTAGACTAAAACCCACTAGCAGAAGAAATTGTATGAAAATACCAAATCACTGGCAAATTTAACAAAAAAAAGAGGGCGAGAATACAAATAACATGAATAACAATGAAACGGATGACATCAAAACAGAACCAACTGAAATAAAAAGGATAATATCAGGATACTATGAAGAACTGTACTCCAACAAATTTGAAAATCTGGAAGAATTGGACACATTTCTAGAAACACACCACTTACCTAAACTAACACAGACTGATGTGGAAAAGTTGAACAGACCAATGACAAAAGAAGAAATAAAACAGGTCATCAAAAAATTACCAACAATTTATAGAGACACGTCACTTAAACTAAGACAGACTGATGTGGAAAAGTTGAAAAGGTCCATCACAAAAGAAGAAATTGAACAGGCCACCAAAAAATACCAACTAAAAAAAGTCCTGTCCCAGACAGTTTCATGGGAGAATTCTACCAAACATTCAGAGAAGAACTGATACCAATCCTACTCAAAATATCAAAAACAAAGAAAATGATGGAACCCTCACTAACTCATTTTATGAAGCAAGCATAACCTTGATACCATACCAGGCAAAGACATCACTCAAAAGAACAACTACACATAAATATCCCCCATGAATATAGATGCAAAAATCTTCAACAAAATCCTAGCCAATAGACTCCAACAACATATCAAGAAAATCATTCATTATGACCTGTTCATATCAGGTATGCAAGGATGGTTTAACATTAGAAAAACAATCAAC
>NW_006921684.1:761565-763385 GCF_000298275.1 Orycteropus afer afer
TTAGTTGATCTTTGACAAAGGTGATTTTTCTCCATTAAATAGGGAAGACAATGCTTGTTTAATAAATGGTGCTGACAAAACTGGATATCCATATGCAGAAAAATGAAACAAGATTTGTACCTCATACCATACACAAAAACTAAGTCCACATGGATCAAAGACTTAAATGTGAAACTTAAAACTATAGAGATCTTCAAGGAAAAACTAGTGGCGAATTTAGGGGTCTGATACATGGCATAAATAGACTCTCAAGTATAACCCAAAATACACAAACAGCAGAAGAGAAACTAGATGAATGGGGCCTTCTAAAAATTAAACTTTTATGTGCTTCCAAAAACTTCTCCAAAAGAGTCAAAAGACAACCTACAGAGTGGGAAAGAATATTTGGCAATGACATATCTGACAAGAGACTTTTCTCTAGTTTATAGTTATCTCCAACACTTCAACAACAAAAACACAAATAACCCAATTTAAAAAAATGGGCAGAAGAAATAGACACTTCACCAAGGAGGATATTCAGGCTGCCAAGAAACATATGAAAAAATGCTCACAATCATTAGCTATAAGAGAGATGCAAATCAAAACACAATGAGATACCATCTTGTCCCAGGACTATCAGCGAAGTTCAACAAGACAGAGAATAACAAATACTGGTGAGATTGTGGAGAAATTGGGACTCTCATACACTGCTGGTGGGACTGCAAAATGGTACAACTACTGTGGAAAGCAGTATGGCCATTCCTTCAAAAGTTGGAATTAGAAAAACCATTTGACCCAGCCATTCCTTTACTAGGTATATATCCTAAAGAAGTGAGAGCCATGACAAGAACAGACATATGCACACCCATGTTCATCGCAGCACTATTTACAATAGAAAAAGTTGAAAACAACCTAGGTGTCCATCAACTGAGGAATAGATAATCAAACTATGGTACATACACACAATAGAATACTATGCAACCGTAAAGAGTTATGTAGAATTTGAAAAACACTGCATAATGTGGATGAACTTGGAGGACATTATGCTAAGTGAAATAAGTCAATCTCAGAAGGACAAATATTGTGTTAGTCCATTATTGTAAAAGTCAAGGAACGGTTTATATATGGAAGGAAATTTTCTTTGTTACCGGGTTTGGAAGGAGAGGGTAGGGATAACTGTTAGATAGGTGGATATAAGTATTGATTTGGGTGAAGAGAAAGGCAATGTACCAAATATGAGTGATCAACATGGTGGCATTGAGGAAAAGGAAGACATAGAGAGGTGCATGGGAGGTACAGACAACAAAGATGAACTCTTTTGCACATACAGTACTGTGTTGTCAGTGAAGGCAAACACAGACAAGTATACGGGTTGATAGATGGGTGGACAGGCTGAATTATTAGGTATGTCTGTGCAGCAGGGAGTGTACCAAAGACCATGTATAGAGCTGGCAGACTATGGTTCTACAAGTGTATTTGTATGTTCTGTAAGAATTCTGAGGCGTATAGAAGAGCTGACAAGGGACAAAGTTGTAGTCACTTCTTGGTCACAGTCAGCTACCCAGAGGAAGTGAGTAGTTGAACCTGTGGGCTCGGGACCATAGTCACGGGGGACATCAAGCTCAATTGTCATAACATACCACACAAGACACTGTTCCACCTCCTACTTTGGCGAGTAGCGACTGGGATCTTAAAAGCTTACAAGCAGCCATCTAGATATGACAATGAGTCTCTCCTCATCCAGAACAAAGAAGAATGAAGAAAACCAAAGATTCATGGAAACAATTAGTCCTAACAACTGGTGTATCAATCAATCTGCAGCCTATACAACTATGAGATCA
>NW_006921684.1:763895-766458 GCF_000298275.1 Orycteropus afer afer
TTTCATTTCTGGAAATTCTTTGTCAATACACTGCTGCAACCAATTTTGTATTATCTTCAGCAAGATTTCACTTGCATGTGATATTAATGATACTGTTCAACAATTTCCACATTCTATTGGATCACCTTTCTTTGCAATGAGTATAAATATGGATCTTTTTCTAATCAGTTGGCCGGTTAGCTGTCTTCCAAATTTCTTGAAATAAACAAGTGAGTGCCTCCAGTGGAGGATCCATTTGTTGAAACATCAAAATGGGCATTCTATCAAATCCTGGAGCCTTGTTTTTGCCAACTCCTTCAGTACAGCTTTGCCATCTTCCTTCAGAACCATTGGTTCTTGATCATATGCTATCTCCTGAAATAGTAGGACATCAACAAATTCTTTTTGATATAGTAACTGAGTGTATTCTTTCCATCTTCTTTTGATGCTTCTTGCACCATTCAATATTTTGCACATAGAATCCTTGAACATTGCAACTCAAAGCTTGAATGTTTTCCTTCAGTTCTTTCAGCTTAAGAAATGATGAGTGTGTTCCTCCCTGTTGATTTTCTAACACCTGATTTTGCACATTTCATTATCATCCTTTACTTTGTCTTCTTGAGCTGTCCTTTGAAATCTTCTGCTGCATTCTTTTATTTCAGCATTTCTTCTATTTGCTTTGTCTACTTTCTGTTCAAGAGGAAGTTTCAGAGTCTTTTCTGACATCCATTTTGGTCTTTTCTTCCTTTTCTGTTGTTTTAATGACTTTTTGCATTCTGCATGTATGATGTTCTTGGTGCCACATCACAACTCATCTGGTCTTCGGTGATTGGTGGTCAATGTATAAAATCTATCTTTGCATGCTCTCTAAATTTAGGTGGAATATAACTAGGGTTGTATTTTGTCTCTAGTGGATTTATTTTAATTTCCTTTAGCTTCAATTTGAACTTGCATATGAACAATTGATGGTCTGTTCTACAGTCAGCTGCTGGCCTTATTTTGACCACGATATTGAGCTTCTCCTCTTTGCACAGTTGTAGCTGATCTGATTTCTATGTATTCTGTCTGACAACATCCAATTGTATAGCCACCACTAATGTTGTTGTAAAAAGGTATTTGCAATGAATAAATTGTTGGTCTTGCAAAAATCTGTCATGTGATCTGCAGTGTCATTTCTATCATAAAGGCCATAGTTTTCAACTACCAATGGTTCTTCTTTATTTCCAACTATCTCATTCCAATCACCAATAATGATCAGTGCACCTTGATTGCATGTCTGGTCAATTTCAGACTGCAGAAGTTGGTAACAACTTTACTTTCTTCATCTTTGGCTTTAGTGATTGGTGCATAAATTAGAATAATAGTCGTATTAACTAATGTTCCTTGTAGGATTGTGAATATTATCCCACCACTAGCAGCAACCTACTTCAGGGTAGATCTTAACATGTTCTTTTTGATGATGAATGTGATGTCATTCCTCTTCAATCTGTGTTTCCCTGCATAGATCATATGATTACCAGATTCCAAATGGTCAATACCAGTCCATTTAAGTTCACTAATGCTTAGGAAATAGATCTTTATCAGTTCCATTTTATTTTTGACACCTTCCTCTTTTCCTAGATTCATACTTTGTATATTCCATTTCTGATAATTAATGCATGTTTGCAGCTCTTTCTTCCAATTTTGAGTCATGTCCCATTAGCAAATGAAGGTCCTGAAAGTTTTACTCCATCCATGTCATTAAGGTTGACTCTACTTTGTGGAGGTAGCTCTTCCACAGTCATATTTTGAGGGCCTTCCAACCTGAGAGGTTCATTTTCTGGCACTATATCAGGAACTGTTTCATGGCTATTTATACAATTTTCCAGTAATGTATCAGACAGTGTTTCACTGATATGCATAAAGTTTTAGTGGCTAGTTTCTTCAGGAGTGGATGAATCCATCCTTCCTATGCTGCCTTCATCTGGAAGTGTCACTGAAACCTGGGTGACCTTGCTGATACTCAAATGGCATAGCGTCCACCTCAGTGCAACATGCAGGATAAATTGACAGACCAGTGGTGGTTCTCTAGAGCACTGCAAAATTCCAGATATCTCACATAGTAGGATTACCCAGATGCTACTAAAAACCTCAGACTTATACCAATATAGACTCAGTATTTAGCTCCTGAGACTGAAAGATGAACGGGCATAGTAAGCCATATACTTGGAGAGGAAAATTATTTTTCTCTTATCATTTCACTCATGGCTTCTAGAGAAACAGAACAGAAAAGTAAATAAAAAATGCACCTTTCACAATCAAGTATACCTATTATGCACTTAGAACCAAGGACTATTTTAAGATTGTATGTTTTCTGTCAACTTGAATTTAAACACCTGCTATTTGTGGTAAATTTTTTATAAAATGAATGACTATTTTAATGGGAAAATTATATTACTTCCTAAAAATGTAAAATAATGCTTGGGGTTTTGATTTCATATCCAGTACATAGAAAAAAAGCAGCTCTGGTGGTGCAGTGCCTAAGACATTTGACTGCTAACCAGAAGGCTGGTGGTTCAAATCCACCAGCCACTCCTTGGAAGGA
>NW_006921684.1:767338-768261 GCF_000298275.1 Orycteropus afer afer
CCTACTTCTGTAGTGATACTGCCTCGGAAACCCAAGGAGGGGTCGCTATGAGTCGGGGCCGACTCGACGGCACACAACAACAACAACAACATCAATGATCTATGCTTAGAACTGAGGCCCTGGCAGAAGCAATGAAAGGATTATGCTATGGTATCTACAATGGATATAATTATCACATATCCATGCAAAGAAGTTTTCTTAGTTAATGCTGCTGAAAGACTTGCAACAAGTGGGTGTCTTTCAAAAACAGAAATTTATTTTCTCACAGTTCAGGAAACTAGAGGTCCTAATTTAGAGTCCCAGCTCTAGGGACAGACTCCTTCTCTGTAGGCTCTGGGGAAAGATCCTTGTCTCTTTCAGCATCTGAAGTCCCAGCATTCCTTTGTTCCTTGGCAAACTTCATGTGGCATGTATATTCCCCCTATCCACTTTGTGCTTTT
Organism: Orycteropus afer afer; assembly: GCF_000298275.1. NCBI lineage: Eukaryota > Metazoa > Chordata > Mammalia > Tubulidentata > Orycteropodidae > Orycteropus > Orycteropus afer. The sequence continues at coordinate 767,779 of NW_006921684.1, forward strand.
TTATGTCTTTTTATAACTCAGAAGAGATTAGATTTAGGACACACTCTACACTGATATGGCCTTATTAACATAATAAAGAAAATCCAATTCACAAATGAAATTACATCCACAAGTATAGGGATTAGGATTCCAACACATGTTTTGTTGGGGCACAATTTAAGTAATACATAACAGCAAATAAAAAAGAAAGACAGGAAGAAACAGAAGGTGAATTTTATTTCTTATTCTCAAACTTTCCTCTCTAAAGAAGATAATTCAATTGAATCAATAATTGTTATTGCTCCCTTTTTCACATGCAGTACTGCATTGTCAGTGAAGGCAAACGTGTATATGGATGGATAGATGGGTGGGCAGGCTAACCGATTAGGTATGTCTATGAAATGGTGAGTGTATCCAAGAACATATATAGGGTTGGCAGACAATGATCCCATAAGATTATGTGAATGATCAGAATTCCCAGGTGTATAGTAGAGCTGACAAGGG
>NW_006921684.1:768911-774825 GCF_000298275.1 Orycteropus afer afer
GGGAAGAGATAACCATGGGGAGGAAGTGAAAGGGGAGCTGTTGCATTGTGGTAAACTGTGATCAATGACATGAGACAAAGTATATGTGAACTCCTGTGTGGAAAGTGAATTTGCTCTGCAAATTTTCATATAAATCACAATAAAAATAATAATAATTGTTATTGCTGTCCAAGTATTTTAGTGAGTCTAAGAGAAAAATAAGCTAAAGGAAAATAAGGACTTATTTCTGAATTCATCTTGGAGAAACGCATTACTAAGACTCTAAATCAGCTACTTATGAATTGAGTTTTGCTGCAAAAAGGCAGAAGTAGAAGCACTATATAAAATCTGACGGAGCACTGGTTGAGTTTGTAACCAATACCACACACATCTTCCTCTGACAATAAACTAAACTGTATAGATTTCCTGAGAAATGGACAGAATAAGTAAACAGAAGCCAGATCACAGTGTTGGATACAAACAGATTCCTAATTCCATGATTGTTGCCACTGCATCCTTCTCAACAAAAGAATGTCGAGTCAACTTTCTTTGGATGAAGAGGGAAGGAAAGAGATAAGGAACCAGTCTTTAATGTCTTTTACTTTGTTTCCTTCTCTGTCAAATGGTCCAATATATATGTTTCTCTTATTGTTGCTATTTTTTTGAAGCCAGTATTTTTTAAGTTTTAGTTTTAATCAATCGGCCTGGATATGTTGTAAAGAATTAAAGCAGAGTAGATTTTAATTCTTCCACCTGGTTCGGAAGTCAGGTGCAATAGTCAACAGAGCAGCTCCTAGGAAAATGGCAAAGGGTAAAATTTGATTTTCTTACTCTTCAAAAACCTTAACATTCCCTTCCTATCTCCTCTCTCCTCCAGGGAGCCCATCAACTCATTTTATCCACAGTAGAAATTTTCGATGTGCTGTTCTCAATGGGGATTACCTCAAAATTTCACAATTGTCACATCGAAAGATCCAATTCCCTAAGGGCCCAGGCTATCTGCCCCAAGAAATAATCAGACTAACCACGCTGAGGCCATGGCTGATACAGATGAATGTTATATAACTTCATCTTGTAAAAGCTATTAAAATGACTGTATATAGAGTCAATTTGCTGATAAGAAAATATTGCATGTTTGTTATTAGAAACAAGAGAACCACAACAAAAAAGGTATGAAATATGTTATTTTATAAAGAGAGAGAGAAAAATGCAATGCCTAGCTTCACTGTTAACATTTAGAGCTTTTCTTGTTTTGAATATTTTTTGATGAGATTTTGCTTGCATTTCCCTCCTAAGTTTGTTTTCCAAATATATCAATCTGAATATAAAATGTAGATGATTTTTTTTTAATAATCTCTAGAATGAATTACTTTTTAAACTTCTTTTTTATTAGTCATGTAGTTTCCTCCAAGAGTCCATTTCAAGCATGCCTAATATGATTTAGAAGAGTGTCTATAAAATGTTGTATCTTTACCTGATGTAATTTTTATGGAGAAATAGTCATACAAAGAGTGCATAATAAATATATATATACTCTCAAAATATAATGTTGAAAGGAACACCAAGAGAACCAGCAGCCAATCACATCACCTGATCCCTCTCTCTGATCACATCACCCTCATCCTTACCACAACCATCTTGACTTTTGTGATCATCTTTTCCTTATCTTTTTAATACTTTCTCCAAGTCTATATAAATCCAAAAACAGTTCTGTTTTTGTCTTTTAAATTTTATTTAAATTAATCTCAAACTATGTTTTCTTTTACAAATTATTTTATTGTTTAATGTAACTTGTGAGATTCATCTATGTCAACATGTGTCACTATATTTGTAAATGACAATTGCACATTATCATTTCATTATTTGAATACAATTTATGTGTCCACTTGTATTATTCTGTGTAGCAACATCTCAAGGTAAACAGTAAGACCCAGATTTGGGATGTCAGCAAGTAGGTAGCAGCACCAAAAGAAGTAGCAAATAAACATTACTCCCTGGCACAACTTTCATTGACTTTTCCTTCAACATGCTAAATAGTGACTGTGAGCAATCATAGAAAAAGAAGTGAATGTCATGAGTCACTTGGTCTAGAAACTGCTCAGTCTCTCTCCCTTTCTACTTTTACTGCTGCTCACCCCTGGCCAGTGCATCAAGTGAGCACTACTTACAGATGTCAACTCAAGGAACTGGAGTTATTTTATGGCCAGTGTGTGGCAGCCCATAGCTAATTCAGTGAGTCACACAGAGATGCACAGAAAGTAAACATTTAGTGTCTTTTGACACAGTTGGCTCATATACCACTAAAATGGTCTTGGGCACTTTGTGTGCACTTAAAATTTTACTAGATTATAATTACATCAGCATACCTGGATTGATTATACGCAATGTTGTTATATAACTCCTTACATAACTCTTCCATAACTGGTGTATATAAAATACAATATCAATACATTGCAGAAACTTCTGGAATTTTCAAAGCATGTTTATTATAAATTGTCTACAACTTCACAGCAACCACTTTTAGGAGGAAAAAAAAAAATTCCAGCAAGTAAAAATTTCTGTGGGAAAGCCAACTTTAACTTCATCATATTTATACTCACATATTAAACTGTAGGCTGAGATATACTTTACAAGCTTCATTTGGCACATAATAGACCATTCAGCAGTTGATGTCTGTGTTAATTCAGGTCCTTAGAGAAGCAGACACCAAAATGAGATTAGGAATTTATTGGGGAAAATCCTGTTAAGAATAAAAGAGGTGGGTACCATGGGAAACCTTCATATTACAATAACGGTACATCTGACAACTGTGTAAAAAGGATTGGGTTAGAAGTCTCGGATTACTACACTATTCTAAGAGAGTGTTGGCCGAGTCAATGAGGAGTCCCTGAGCCAATAACTTCTAGTAAGCCAAAGTTGCTTATTAGAGGAATTCCATGTCATGCAAAAAATAGGCTAGTATTAGTATCCTGCAATGCTCAAACACTGGCTGGAAACAACCTGGGGAAAATATGGACTTGGTCTGAATATGATGGTGGTTCTAGATGGTTGCAGCTGAGTTGTCAGTCAACTATGTTCCCTGTAGTCAGTTTACTTAATAGAGATTAAGCTGCATCTTTCCATGGCTGTTATAGTTCAAAACTATTCCCATGAAAGTTGACTTCTCCCAGACATTGGGTAAAAGCTCCCAATGTGTCTCCCTTGGGCCTCACTTTCTGATGGGAAAAAGAAAAATTTGGTATTATAAACTATAAACTCTGTCTCTATAGTTGGCCTTGGGCCTGCAAACAGTATTCATCTTCTCCAACTTCCACTACCCATTTTAAATTCACTTCACCTTCAAGTCTCACTTCAGCAGGTTTTGATAGTTTATTCAATGATATGACCCTATTTTCATTCCTGAAGGGTCTAACTGATTGGTTATAATACCTTTTTCAGTTTTCACATATACTGTTCACGGTTATAATGGAGCACGGTAGTTGGTACTTCCAATAGGAATCCAAATAGATAGCTCAGTTTCACACATATTCTTTCTGGCCTCCATGATGTAAAGGCAGCCATACCTCTTCTTGCTGATCAAGTCATGACCATTGCTTAGACAGTGACTCTTCTTGCCTGCTGCATCTTGGACCAAAAAAGAACACATGGATAATATTGTCTGTAGCTGGAAAGTTGTGACTTGCAGTGACAAATAACACTAAGTTTCCTATTTGACGATTTGGTATGTTGCTAAGTTTGACCAGCATTCTTTTTGCCACTTAGTTTCATAACCTACAGATCTCTCGTATGGGACACAGCAGAATATAGAGGTCTCTGGTATAATTGTTTTCTAAAGGCACCCCATACTTTCAGAATATTGCCACCAAGTAGGTGCTTCACGTGTGCCTCTATTAGGGTTCTGGTCTCTATTGGACTAGTAGTTTCTTAATGGTGTGTTATATGGTATGACTAGTGGATCCTATGATCATAAGGCTACCTCTAATACCTCTAGCTAGGTGTCAAATCAAACAAAACTTCCTTCTCTTGATTACAACTCACAGAGACCCCCACTGGGTCACCAAGGCTGTAAATCTTTATGGAAGCAGACCACCTCATTTGTCTTCCATGGAGTGGGTGGTGGGTTTGAACCACCAACCTTATAGTTAGCAACCAAATGCCTTAACCACCACATCACTAGAATTCCTACCTTCTATGTGTAATGTAGGAGCTCTGGTAGCATAGTGGCTAAAGCACTTGACTGCTAACCAGAAGGCTGGCGGTTCAAACCCACCAGCCACTCCTCGGAAGGAAGGTTGGGCAATCCTACTTCCGTAGTGATACTGCCTCGGAAACACTCGACGGCACATAACAACAACAACAACAACAATGTGTAATGTGTTTTAAACCTGAGATATGACAGTGCAAAATTACGTGGTACTTGTGATATTAATATCCTTTCCACTAATAGTATAAAATAATGGAAGGTAAAACTGCTGGTACTTTAGTACAAATCATTGAAGTGGAACCAATGAGAATCAAAGAATACATATGAACTATAGTAAGTTTATGAGCTCTGGTGGTGTACTGCCTGTTCTGGTTACCTAGCGCCGCTCTGACAAGGAATATACCACAAATGGAATGGCCTTATCAAACAGGAGTTTATTCTTACAATTTGGAGGCTTTAAGTCTAAGTTCAAACTGCCAGGCTCTAGGGGCTGGGTGAAAACCCCTCAACCTTGGGGTCCACCTCTGCCTCTGCTCCCGGCCCACTGGAACTAGAAGTGTTTCTTCACTCCGACAGCTGCAGGCTGTTGAGGCTGAGAAGCCCCAAGGTTGACAAGTAAAAAGGCACAGTCCTGATATTACCAAACCACATGGCAGGCAATTAACTTAAGTCCATTGTAAGTCCCAAGGTTGGCAGAGCATAGCAGGCTACTGAGCAACAACGCAGCTATATGCAGGTTCCAAGAGTGCCAAAGGCTAGAGACCATTCTCGAAGCTCTCCTTATATACAGGAAGGGGTCCATATCCCAAACGCAGCTCCTCAGCTGCTTGTGGTAAATCCCACCATGGAGTTAATTGCCAGTCTTGTCATCGGGATTAACTACCACCAGATGCTCAGCCACTCAACCAGGCCTAGCCAAGTTGACATACAAACATAACTATCACAGTGCCTAAGGCATTTGACTACTAACCAGAAGGGTAGCCATTCAAACCCACGAGCCACTCCTCGGAAGGAAGATTGGGCAATCTACTTCCTAGTGATACTACCTCAGAAACACAAGGAGGGGTCGCTATGAGTCAGATCAAACAAGACAGCAGTGAGTTTGGGTTTTGGGTAATGAGTGTGGTTTTATACATAGTTAAACAGAGCTTAAATTAATATTATGTGAAAATGATATCACATTGAGGAAATCATACAAAACTAAATGGGCAATATGAAATACAAAGTAAAAGGATCTCTCCATTAATTATAACATGATTATGCAAAAAATAGTCCTAGATAAAAGACAAAGGGTAAATATTTCATGTTTATATGTTAATATTTTTCAAGTTATTTTGCAACATATATCTGAAAAGAACATTGCATTTCATATAAATGTATTTTATTGAAAAAAAAAAAATAAACTCAAACCCATTGCCATTGAGTCAATTCCGATTTCCCTAATATAATAATAATAATATATGTATTTAAAAAAAAGAAAAAAGAAACATTGCCATCGAGTCAGATCCGACTAATAGAGACACTTCCTTGGGTTTCCAAGGTGGTATCACTGTGGAAGTAGATTGCCCAATCTTCCTTTTGAGAAGGGGCTGGTGGGTTTGAACTGCCAGCCTTCTGATTAGCAGTCAAATGCCTTAGGCACTATGCCACCAGAACTCAGAACTCCCAATAATATATATATATATATATATACACACACACACACACACATAAATTTATATGTATGTGTGT
>NW_006921684.1:775000-775946 GCF_000298275.1 Orycteropus afer afer
ATGCCCTTTAAATCACACTTAAAAACCAAAACAGAGGATCGATAACAAGATGGTGGAATAGGCAGAAAGTCTGCCCAGACCCTCTTCAACAAAGAAAAGGGAAACCAATTAACACAGACACAGAAGATAATCCAGGATTCCTGATCCTTGAAGGGAAGGATATAGAAATGGACTAAACCCCAAGTAGCATAAGAATTTTTATAAGAATACTAAAAAAGGAGACATACAGACCTGTGGTCTGGCAGCGATCCTGAGTGATCCTGATGGTACAGATAGCTTGGAGATTCCCAACTGGTGGTAGGACCTAAGAATTAACCTAAAAATTGGCCCTGCTAGCTAGGGACTGCATGGAGGACTGCTCTGGTGGCTAGGGAATAAAAGGGGAAGCATCAGTGAAGAGGAAGACAGTCGGAGCTGTGGATTTTGCCTGTTTGGAGGGCACAGCCATTTTGAATGTTTATAAGTGGCTTGGCCATTTTGGGTATTTAAAGAGACAGCACTCTCCAAGATTCCAGGGGTATAAGAAGTTCTGCTTTCCAGTAACCCCAAGGACACTCTGGACCTGCACAACTGAAAAGATGTGACATTCCTCTTGTTGCTCTTGTACCCCACACCTGCTTGGTAAATGGAAGTGTGGCCACCTCCCACTCTCACCCACCTTCTGGGCCCACAAAAACTCCAACCCAGTCTGGGTGCTCGGACAGAGCCTGGGTGCCCTGCCCTGTCCCCCGCCGGGTTTTTTTTTTCTTTCTTTCTTTGTTTATTCTGGTGTTTAGTTTGCTTGTATTTGTCTGTTTAAAAACTACTATTATTATTGACACTTTTGTCCTTTTTGCTATTCTTCCCCTGCCAGGTCCTAGTTTACACCTTTTTTTTTTCCCCATTCCTGGTTAAATTTTTATTTTTTATAATTTAATTGCTTTTTTTTTTTTTTTGGCCCCCTTTT
>NW_006921684.1:777205-777680 GCF_000298275.1 Orycteropus afer afer
AAAAGAGAAAAAGCACAAATACTTAGCAAATACTTAAACAACAGCAACAAAGATAATGATAACATGATTCATAAATACAATGAGCTCAACACAGAAAATAACATGGAACAAAAATACCAGGGACATCATGAAAACACACAGACCAAAATGACAGAAACCAATTCATACTTGTCAATAATTACACTGAATGTTAATGGATTAAATGCACCACTCAAGAGACTGAGAGATGCAGATTGGATAAGAAAACAAAGCCCATCAATATGCTGCCTACAAGAGACACACCTTAGAGATAAAGACAAAACTAGATTAAAAATCAAAGGTTGGAAAAAAATATATCAAGCAAATGGCAACTATAAGAGAGCAGGAGTGGCAATATTAACTTCTGATCAAATTGACTTTAAGACAAAAACCACCATACAAGACAAGGAAGGACATTATATAATGATTAAAGGATCAATTGATCATGAAGATATAA
>NW_006921684.1:780128-781492 GCF_000298275.1 Orycteropus afer afer
ATAGCACATAACAACAACAACAACAACATATGGCATAAATTGACTATCAAGCATAACTCAAAATGCATAAACAGCAGAAGAGAACCAGATGATTGGGACTTGCTGAAAATTAAATTTTTATGTGCTTCCAAAGAATTCTCCAAAAGAATCAAAAGAGAACCTACAGATTGGGAAAAAAATATTTAGTAATGACATATCTGACAAGAGACTTATCTCCAGAATTTATAGAAAACCCCAACACCTCAATAACAAAAAACAAACAAACAATCCAATTAAAAAATGGGCAGAAGACATGAGTAGACACTTAACCAAGTAGAATATTCAAGCAGCCAACAAACATATGAAGAAATGCTCACGATCATTAGCTGTTAGAGAGATGCAAATCAAAACAAGATACCATCTTTCTCCTGTACTAGTAGCAACGTTCAACGAGACAGAAAATAACAAATGCTGGTGAAGAAGTGGAGAGACTGGGACTCTCATACACTGCTGGTGGGACTGTAAAATAGTACAACCATTGTGGAAAGCAGTAAGGGGATTCCTTTGAAAGTTGGAACTAGAAATACCATTTGACCCAGCTATTCCATTATTAAGTATATATCCTAAAGAAGTAACAGCTGTGACAAGAACAGGAATATGCACACCTATGTTCATTGTAGTATTATTTACAATAGCCAAAAAATGGGAACAACCTAGGTGTCCATCAACTGAGGAATGGATATCCAAACTATGGTACATACACACAATGGAGTACTATGCAACCCTAAAGAATAATGTAGAAATTGCAAAACACTGGATAACATGGATGAAGTTGGAGGACATTATGCTGAGTGAAATAAGTCAATCACAAAAGGACAAATATTGTATGAGTCCGTTATTGTAAAAGTCAAGGAAACATTTACTATGGAAGGACATTTTCTTTGTTTGTTACCAGGGGTAGGAGGGGAAGGGAGGGAACACTGTTAGATAGATAGAGATAAGTTTTTATTTGGCTGAAGAGAAAGGCAATGTACCAAATGTGAGTGATCAGTATAGTGGCATTGAGGAAGAGAAAGACATAGAGAGGTACGTGGGAAGTGCAGACAACGAAGATGAACCCTTTTGCACATATAGTATGGTGTTGTCAGTGAAGACAAACATGGGTATATGGGTGGATAGATGGGTGGACAGGCTGAGCTATTAGGTATGTCTATGAAGTGGGGAGTGCACCCAAGAACATGTATAGAGTTGGCAGACAATGGTCCTGTAACTTTATGTGTATGATCTGAATTCCCAGGTGTATAGTGGATCTGACAAGGGGCAAAGTTGTAGTCACTGCTTGGTCACAGCCAGCTACCCAGAGGGACCGAGTAGTTGAAACTGTG
>NW_006921684.1:782375-784418 GCF_000298275.1 Orycteropus afer afer
TTGAACCACCAGCCTTCTGGTTAGCAGTCAAATGCCTTAGGCACTATGTCACCAGAGCTCCTAAATCAAAATTATGTAATATATTTCAGGAAACTAAAAAATGAGATTGTGTTTTTCTAATTTACATGGAGTATAATACATAATATTAAAATGTATTTATGTTTTTCCTAATAATCATGAAAGTCAATGAAAAAGCTTTATGAAAATGTACCCTTATATATAGGACCAAATGGGCAAGTATTCAGTAAGATCTTTTTTTAGTATTATTATAATTTACACTGTGCTGCCATCTGAGATTGTTTTAGTGAAAGCCAATCATGCTTCAGCAGGCTTTTTTCACAATTTGCCCTGTGTAAGACAAAAAATGTAATAAATAATGACAATTTTTCTTAAACATTCTTTTTGGGATGAGGCAAAAGCCTAAGAAATTATGCCTACTGTTTTGAATGTAAAACTTTAAAACCTTGGGCACCATATGTGATGAATAAACAAAAGAGTAAATGCTTACTCAGATTTAATCTTATGGAAGAGGAAAGGTTTTCAAACATAAAAGTAAAGAGCTAGATGCTCACACCAAGAAGGCAAGCAATTGAAAACAACCAAATAAACAAAAACTAATCATATAAGAAAATGAAGGTATCTTAAAAAGTAAAAATGCCAAATTCTCTTTATAATTAATATCAGGGAAAACTATTATTTTGCCTCTAATCAACATGAATAATGAGGTCCATCATATGAAAACCAAAAAAATAAAAACAGACTTAGGTTAAGTACAAAGGCTTTTGTGGCACACAGGAAGCAACATGAGAAATGCTTTGATTTTCTTGTTCACCTTTGTAGAGGTCATGGGTACTGAGGTCATCTGGGCTCTTAGCTGTGCCTGATGCTCCATGGAGGATATTGTTGTGCTGTCTCACCAACCTGAAGCTGTGGTCTTCCAGTTCACAGCCCCAACACACCATGAACCTTTCTTAAGTGAAACATCACAAATCAAGCATCTGTTGTGATGCAGATTGACCTAGAGGAAAAGTCTGAGATTAAGGCCCAGAAAAAAAATAGTATCTTCTGTAATTATGTAAGAATTCATAGCACTCAGTAGAATAGAACTAACTTTCCATATAGATCGGAGGAATAGGCAAAGTATGGAGTGGGGCTGGGTTTTATTTGAAAAATGAAAGAAGAGATTTCCTTGACTCCAATCATAGTGCTGCATTTCTCATATTAGTGTCTTCTTTTTTTTCCCTCCACCAATAGAGATTGTCTCTTTGAGCAAAGACATTGTATTTCCAGGAAACTGCTATTAAATTACAAATAAGCATAAAAGAGGAAATATAGTATTCCATTAACAACTTTGCATTTAATAAGTTGAGTTTTAGTAAGGAGAGTCATGCATTCTGAGAGAGATAGTAACAAGAAAGAGATGTATTTATGTATTTCAGCTCTCTTCTGGAAATTTCACAATATGATTTCTCGTCAACCACAACAAAATAGATTGTCTTTGGCTTAAATATAAGATCCTTCCTAATTTGGTCTACCTGTACATTCTTTTCTTTATCACCAATCTCTCACTTATATATCATTATTTAGCCATGTCAACTTTTATTGTTTCCTTTAACTCAAATCATTCCCTGTCTGCTAACTCAACCCAATTCATTATAGAAGAAGTAACTTCCTCTAGGAAGGCTCTCATGCCTATCTTCCCTCAATTTTTTCTCTGTCTTAGTTAAATGAGCTTGTTATAAGCTGTCATAGTATATTCTGCAAATATGTTTCATATCACTTACCATGGTCTATTGAAATATTTGAATTACATGTAAATTTCTCTAATTTAAACAGAAGGTAGGGACTATGTCTTACATTCTTTATATATTAAGCCCTAAGAAGAATGTGAGCACATAATAGATATTCAATAAATGAATGAAAATATGACTACCTAACCCTAGATTCGGGAGCTCTGGTAGCATAGTGGCTAAGGCACTTGACTGCTAACCAGAAGGCTGGCGGTTCAAATCCACCAGCCACTCCTTGGAAGGAAGATGGGGC
>NW_006921684.1:784773-786406 GCF_000298275.1 Orycteropus afer afer
ACTTGATGGCAAATAACAACAACAACAACAACATACACATAGATACATACACATAGACACATGTACATGAAGATAGATAGATGAGAGAGAGAGAGAGAGAGAGAGAGAGAGACAGAGATCTTGTACCAACAGGAGAATTAAGTTAGCTCTAGAGAACTCTTAGAAGTTACTGTTACTGTTATAAATTACCAGAAAAGAGCCAGAAATGCTTACCAAGTAATTGGGTAATTTACACTAAGCACTAAAAGAGTAAAGTAAGTGGTGAACATCATTAAAACATAAAAATTCTTTGTTCTTCAAATTTTAAATTCTTTAGCAGCATTTAAATATTAAAAGCTTAGAGTCTTTGGAGGAAATGCAGGAACTATTGATGTCTCCACTCTGTTACTTTCAACCAGTGCTCCTGAACTAATAACAACATCTAAATGTTTTACAAGTCATTTTAAATGGCACAAATTCTTTATCCTGGAATAGTTTGTCTTTGATGCAGTCAAAGAAATTGTAACCATTTATTTCATAATGTACATACTAAAAATTCTCTTCATTTATAATGCAAGTTATCTTGCCACAGAAATGCTTATATAAAACTTTACTTCCATTTAACACATCCTTTATTTGTTTAATAATTGAATAGTGACTATTTATTGAATGCTTAGTTTATCAGAGATAACATAATGGGGCTTTATATACTTTGTTTTCAATCTTATGTCAATATGGTATTTCTATTACGTAGATCAGGGTAACTGACTCAATAAAGGCTCACTGGCAAATATTTTAGGGTATAGAGTTGCAGAAAAAAACTCTTCTGGATAATCAATTGTTTAAATTGATACAGAAAATGAACTTTGACATTTACAGGCAAAAATTAAGCACTCAGTTAAACGTGGATACCCACACACACACATAACAGTAGTAGGAAAAATTGTGAAACAGAATCCGAGACAGAGCAAAAAATTAAAAGAAATCAGAAAATAAATGATGGAAATTCAGTAGCATCATAAAAGACACTATCCTCTTACTCATCGCAAGAGTCTTTATAACTTCCTTTGTGTGGACAAACTGGAAATTGATACCAAGTCCTCATATTTTATTAATCACAGATTTTTCTTTATAATTTATGCATTTGATTTTAGAATATGTGGAATTTTTACTGGAAGAAAATGTTATTCTCTTCATTTAGTACAAATTTAAAAATTACTGTTACTGTATATACTGGGATTCTTGAACTCATTATTAAAATACATTAATTATGTATGTGAACATATGCATGTATAATATACAAATACTGTAACCATCAAGATTATGAAGACTGAAATGAAAAGGTAGAGAATAAAGCCACTTATAACATATTTCTGTTTATTTGGATTAGTTTTGTTTAATGGTGTTCTAAATTACACAAAGGATGAGTCAATAATTAGCGGAGTTTGTAGGAAGAATATGAGTATCAGAAATGGTGACAGGAAAGAAGAAATATAAGGTAAGGATGAAAAAGAAAAGGATGAGGATAAGAGGAGATAAAGAAAGAGATTTGTTATTAGACCATTTTGTTGTTGTTGTTGTTATTTGCCATCGAGTCGGCCCCGACTCATAGCGACCCCTCCTTGGGTTTCCGAGGCAGTATCACTATGGAAGT
>NW_006921684.1:787441-790535 GCF_000298275.1 Orycteropus afer afer
ATATATACACACACACACACACACAAATATATACACATATGTTGTTGTTGCTGTTAGGTCCCATCAAGTTGATTCTGACTCATAGTCTCATAGTGACCCTATGGACAACAGAACTAAATACCCCCTGTGTTGTGCCAGCCTCACAATCCTTGCTATACCTGAGCCCATTGTTGCAGCCACTCTATCAATCCATCTTTTGAGGGCCTTCTTTTTCTCTGACCCTCCACTTTACCAAGTATGATAGATTTCTCCAGGGAATATATACTGAATAATGCGATGTGATACAAAAAATATTTCTGGTCCCAGATCCCAGAAAGAATTTCCTTTTGTAAACTTCCAAGTCCTGAAAGAAGTTCTTAAGAAACAAAACAAAATATACAATATCATATAAAAGAAACAACAATGAGAAAACCTGTTCAAAGAAGCTGACATGAGATAACAAAGGTCATTAAAACATAACTGTGGAGCTCTGAAATAAATCCATTCACATGAGAGGTCAAAGTAGAGACCACATTGCTAGAACTCCTTATAATACAATGCAAAAAAAAGGCTGTAGGGTTTCATCCTCTGAACTCAAACTTCATAAAGGGGAGAGAGAATCCAGAATAGCATCGACAGCCGATGGCTGATTTATGAAGCAGAGGCCAGAAATGTTGCCAGCCTCCCCCAATTTTTTTTACTAATTCTGAAATCAATTGTTCTTCCCTTGGCACTCTTTCCTTGTCTGCTGGGTGTGATAATTTCATCGCAATGGCAACACAGAACTAGCAGATCATACAATTATGGGTTTATTATAGAAGTAATCCATTACAATGCAGGTTCAGGAATGTTCAGCGTACAATTATGTGATCAGGGCAGCCTCCTCGCTGTAATAACTGCAAGTATGTCTCCCTTTGACCCTTGGCCTTTCAACTGGCCCCTGCCCCATTCAGCTAAGTGTTACAAAACTCTTTCAGCTCTGCCAATAGGTGCACCCCATTCCGCCAACAAGCCTCCTGCCCAAGGGAACTAGGTTTTCTCGCTCCGGGGACTGGCAAATCTGCTGTTCTGTTTCATGTTAGTCTCTTGGTTCTGCTGCCTCAGGTGCCACAGTCTCTCGACTGTCTCTCTGTCATCTCTCTGCCATCTCTCTGTCATCTCTCTGCCATCTATCTAACATCTCAATGCACGGATCTCGAGTAAAAAGGACACATTCCAGTCCTGGATTTTCTTTCTTGATGGTAGTGAGATGGCCCCCTTCTACCCCTGAAATGACTCATTTTAAGCATTGGAGAATGGCAAAACTGACCAATCACCATATTAGGATTCCACACACATACACCTTATTTGCTTGGTCCCACCCCCACAAGGGCACTGTGTACCTTATTTTACATTATTAGCAAGGTACCCAATCTTCTTGGTGGGCCCCAAGCACCTTACATTTGCATGCTGCCACTCAGTCATAGGGTAAGAGTCACAAAGACCATGGTTAGTAGACCTATACTAAGTAATTCACTGCATCACACCCAAAATATTATATTTTGTAAAATGCATCTTAACTCTTTGGTGTTTGAAAGATCAGTATAAGAATTTCACTCTATTTTATCTTAATGAAACTCAGACTATAATAAAATTATAGTAACATTAGTCATCCCACAAATCTTAACATAACATCACCATTAAAGTCCCAAATAATACCCAAATATTACTTCTTCATAGATTCCTTTTATGATCTCTAAAAGAAGTAAATATCCCACCCAGTTCTAGTCTCTACTCTATTCAGATCATTAGTCTATATGATTCACTTCCTACTACTTAATGCTCTCTGAAATTATACTATGCATGTGATAAATGACACAGGAAGTATCAAAAGAAAATTAGAAGAATACCAAAATAATTGGTCTATATTCTACCACTTAAGTAGGTTGCATATGATCAAAAACTGATGAAATTGGAGGAGGCAATCCAAGTGCACTGAAGGCATTGGAAAAAAAATCAAGGTTCTGGGAATTGATGAAATACCAATTGATATGGGTTCTGGTTACCTAGTGCTGCTCTGACAAGAATAACCACAAATGGGATGGCTTAAAAAAACAGTTTATTTTTACAATTTGGAGGCTTTAAGTCCAAGTCAATGTGCCAAGCCTTAGGGCCTGGGTGAAAGCCCCTCAATTTGGGGGTCCAGCTATTTCTCCTGCTCCCAGCCCACTGGAGCTAGAGGCTTTTCTTCACTCAGACAGCTGCTGGCTGCTGAGGCTGAGAAGCCCAGGGTTAATAAGTAAAATGGTACAGTCCTAATGTTACCAAACCACACAGCAGGCCATTAATTTTAGTCTGTTGTGAGTCCCAAGGTTGGCAGCGCATAGCAGTCTACTGAACAATGACACAGCTATATGCAGGGTCCAAGTGTGACATGAACTAGAGACCATTCCCAAGGTTTTTCCTTATATAGGAAGCAGAACACATCCCAAAGGCAGCTACTCAGCTGCTTGTGGTAGATCTACCATGGAGTTGATTGTCAGTCTCACCATGGGGAATAATTACCAGCAGCTGCCCAGCCACTCAACCGGGCCCACCAAAGTTCACACGAAAACATAACCACCACAAGATGTTTCAAAAAATGGATGCAATGCTAGAAGTGCTAACTCAAATATGTTAAGAAACTTGGAAGACAGCGACTTGGCCAACTGGCTTGAAACAGCCATATTTGTGTCCATTCCAAAGAAAGGTGATCTAAGAGAATGTGAAAATTCTAGAACAATATTAAGTTTTAGGTGCTGTCAAGTCATCCATTTTCTGGAATCTTGTTCTATCCCAAATTCCAGGTGACTTGTCATAAGTCCATGTGAAAGTTTAGTCTAAACATCTGCACTTGATATCACTCAGATACAAGAGTATATAAAGCAGTTTTCCTAATTTAAAACTCTGTGTTTAGATTACCAATGAAATGAGAAGGATGAAAAGTTATTTGTTAGTTCTTATACTCACATTTGACTATGCAAAGGCATTTGATTGTGTGGATCATGACAAATTATGAATAACATTGAGAAGAATGGGAATTCCCGAGCACTTGATTGTACTCATGAGGAATCTGTACCTTGACCAGGAGGCTGTC
>NW_006921684.1:791495-792882 GCF_000298275.1 Orycteropus afer afer
ACAGCACTTAACAACAACAACAACATACTCACATTAAAAGGGATCAATCCCTGGAGAAGGATATCCTGCTTGGTAAAGTGGAGGGTCAGTGAAAAAGGGGAAGACCCTCAGTAAATTGGAGTGATCCAGTGGCTACAATGATAAGGTCAAGGATAGCAAGGAATGTATGGATATTGCAGGACCTGGCCGTGTTTCATTCTGTTGTACATAGGATTGCTACAAGTCAGAACCAACTTGAATGAACCTAACAACAACTAAGAACAAATATGCACATACTTGCATACATTTTTCACATTGATCAGAAGTTCTGTAATTTATGGTGAGGAGAAGGGAATGCAAAGAAATGCATATAAATACAAATATCTTCTTATAGGACCACTTTCAATGCTTTTTATCTTACAGGTTTTGGAGAGAATTGAACAAAAGAAATGCTTGTGAATAAAAATTAAAACAAAACAAAACAAAACAAAAAATATCATGTTTTTCCTTATGCTCATATGACTAATTTCAGCAGACCATCAAGATAGTCTTAGTTTTCTCTCAGTACCCTACTTCTTTTCTTTTCATTTATTTTATCTTGGAATTCAAAACAACAGCACTGCCTTATCAATTTTGAAAAGGTAATAGAACCTACTTTTTTTGGATGAAGTATATGAAATCTATAGGGAATAGAGAGGCTGTCAAGCCATTGTGTCAGCCCACAGGCTAGAGAATGTCACAACAAATCAAGGGAGTAGAAATGTCCCACTTGAGTAACTCTTGGCATCTTAGGTTTCACTCTCATCCAGAGCATGTCAACAAGCACAGCTATAAGTTGACAAAGTGCAGTTCTATACTGAAATGTTCATTTTTCCTCTTGTTGTTATTTTTCATTTAGTAATTCAACAAATATGTGGCAAGCATTGTACTTATTTTATAAATGTCTTAAAAGTTATGATTTGAAATTTCCTATCAATAAAAAGGCTAGGAAATTATAGTTGTCAGTATAAAGCTGCTAATAAAAGAATGTTGATTACTTCCAAGATTACACATTTTAAATACCCACCATATTTAAAAAGAAGCAAGAAAAAAATATGGGATCAATTGTCTTTCACCCTCAGAGAGATTGCCAGATCATGGGTTTTTTGATGTCCTTTAATATATCTCAACTTAAATAAAATGTTTTATAAAAAATAAATAATTCTAGCCATTACTCTTTGGCACAAAGTCTGAAAGACGCTTCCCAAAGTGAAATGGTTTCATATTTGTAATAGCCAAGAAAATAAATCAAATTTCAGCATTTGCAGAATACATAACCACTTTAGAACTAAGTCATTTTCTTTTGCTATAACATAAATATCCTGAGCTCTGGTAGCATAGTGGCTAAGGCACTTGACTGCTAACCAGA
>NW_006921684.1:794046-801253 GCF_000298275.1 Orycteropus afer afer
CGGAAGTAGGAATGCCCAACCTTCCTTCCGAGGAGTGGCTGGTGGGTTTGAACCGCCAGCCTTCTGGTTAGCAGTCAAGTGCCTTAGGCATTATGCTACCAGAGCTCCTATGGGTAGAAGAGCCACACTAAGTAATTTACTACACTGCAATGCTCAAATAAATGATTTTAAATATATATATATATGATTTTATGTTAATTAAACATAAAGGTGCTTGTCTTGGTCAAGAGAAAAAATAAGTATATAATTACTCCTGCTGTTAACAGCATAACAGAAACATAGTGAGAAGTGTATTTGCTAGAGAACTCTGACCCTTAATCAGGTGTGTGGGTATTGATGGAAGATGTGAGGGGAACTTTCAGGTAAGACAGAAAAAGTACCCAGACTTTATATTTACTACAAAGCAGTACCTTCTTGAGAAAGGAAGCAAATGATATCTCAATAAATTTCAGTGGGAGAGTTTTATGGAGAGAGTTCTGGTAAGATAGAGGAATAGGCAGACAAACTACACAGACCTTCTTCAACAAAGAAAAGGGAAATCAATTAACATAGATACAGAAGATAATCTGGGAGCCCTGAGCTTTGAAAGGAAGGATACAGAAGTGGACTAAACTCCAAATAGTGGAAGAACCTGCATGAAAACACTGAAAAAGGAGATGTATGGAGCTGTGGTCCGTCAGTGATCCTGATGGTGTGGATATTGCGAAGTGGAGTTAGGATCTAAGAATTAACCTAAAAATTGGCCCTGCTAGCCAGGAGCTGTGGTTCAGACTAACCAGCCACTCCTCAGAAGGAAGATGGGTAGTGATACTACCTCGGAAACCCAAGGAGGGATTGCTATCAGTTGGGTCCGACTCAACAGCACATGACAACAACAACAGCCAGGGGCTGCACAGAGGACTGCACTGGTGGCTGGTGAATAAAAGGGGAAGTAGTGAAGAGGGAGACAGCCTGAGCTGGGGACTTTTGGCTGTCTGGAGGGTGCAGCCATTTTGAATGTTGAAAGCAGTTAGACCATATTGGATATTTAAAGTGACAGTCTTCTCTCAGATTCAAGGGACCTACAAATAGGCTCCATTTTCCAGGGACCACAAAAACATACTGGACATGAAGGACTAGAAAGACGTGATATTCCCCTAGTTACACCCTCTTGGTAAATGGCAGCGTGGCCATCCCTCACTCTTATTCACATTCTGGGCTGGCAGTACCCTGACACAGCCTGGGTGCCCTGCCCCAGCTTTCCAGAATTTTTTTTTTTTTTTTCTTTTTGTTGTATTTGTTTTTGTCTGTTTTAAAATTATTACTACTTTATGTCCTTTTTATTATTATTCCTTCTTCCTCCCATCCCATGTTCTAGTTTTCAACATTTTTTCACTTCCCTGACCCTGTTGGCCATTTTTTTTCTTCCTTGTAGTTCTCCCTATCCTTTGCTTTACATTTTGCATTTTTCCCATTTTTTATTCTTTGTTATTCTCCTACTCTACCTCTTTTCCCTTATTCCCCCTTCTATATATATATATATTTCTATTCATATTTTCTTTGGCATTTTAAAGTATTTATTTAAATGTTTTCTCTCATGTATTGCCTTCCCTCTTTATTTATTTATTTTTCTTATTTCTATTTTTGGTGATTGTTCCTGTGTGTTTATACAGTATATGTTTTTTTCTTTTTTCTATTTCCTTTTACTTTATTGATAGTTTTTTGATTGTTGTTTTTGTCTGAGTGGGAAACAGCAACAGTGTTCATACAACCCAACAACACTCAAACTTCCCCAGCTCTACTTACTGAGTGAAAGCCACCACTTCCTTCTGCATGAACTGGCCAACAATACATGACCACCAATAAAAGCCTGACTGACCCTTAACAGCTCTTCACAAACAGTTAACAAAGATCTCTGCAGCCACTCTCTTACTCTATCATACCAAACAGGAGACAGGTGATGAGTGCAAAAGTGCTGCCAACTAGTGAATAGAATAGCACAGTACTCTGTTTACTCAGATATATCAAAAAAAAAGAAAAAGAAAATGCAAATCTTGGGAGAATCACTCTACATACAATCACCAATTAAATATAAATACAACAAAGTAACAAGGTCTTGGATACAACAGAAAATCACAGTCCACACAAAGAAGCAAGATAAAACAGGAGAAATAATGGAGCAAAATAAAGAGCCAGAAAATATCCCTGAGGAGGAAACAGCATTGGAACTCCCTGATAAGAAATTCAAAAGAGGTATACTTAGGTACCTTCAATGGATTGAGAGACAGATCAAGAAAAACACTGACAAAATTAAGGAAAACACAGAAAAAAAAAACCCTAGAATAATTTCAGAAAATAATACAGGAACAAAATGACAAAATAAATGAAAAATTAGAAATGATTCAAAATTTACATATAGAAATCCAGAAGATTAATACTAAATTTTCAGAAATAGATAACACTTTGAAAGGGCAAAGGAGTAGAATTGAATCAATGAAAGACATAAATAATGAAATTGAAGACAAATACATGAATACTTCTTTGGAAAGGGATCAATAAGAAAAATATCAAAACAAAATGGAGAAAGACTAAGATTCATTTGGGATGCCATCAATAGCAATAACCTACATGTAATCGGACTTCTGAACACGAAGAGAGAAAATAGATGACTGAGAAAATTGTCCAAGATTTATTGGAAGGGAACTGTCCTGATATGATGAAACATAAGAATATATCCATTCAGGAAGTCCAACAAATCCCAAATAGGATAGACCACAAAAGAAAATCACCAAGATATATCATCATCAAACCCACTAAAACCAAAGAAAGAATCCTGAAAGCAGGAAGGGAAAAACAAAAAGTTATCTACAAAGGGCAACCAATACAAATAAGTTCTGATTTCTCAGCAGAAACCATACAGGCAAGAAGGCAGTGAGATGGTATATATAAAACCCTGAAAGAGAAGACTTTCCAACCAAGAATTATATACCTAGCAAAACTGTCCTTCAAATATGATGGTGAAATTAACAGATTACCAGATAAACAAAAATTAATGGAATTTGTTAAAACCAGACCAACCTTACAAGAGATACTAAAGAGAGTCCTTTGAACAGATAACCAATAATAGCAAACAACTACCAACCATTAATACACATGACATAAGCCAGAAACCAACACACTTATGAAAGTATCCAAAGAAAAATAAGCTTACAAGACTGTAAACAGGGGACCAGAAACATCAATTGGCAAATGAGGACAACTACAAACCACAAAGAGGGAAAAAATGATACAGTCACAGAACTTCTAAATGGTAATGAAGTCAAGAGAATTGCAAGATAGAATGGACTAATCTAAACTTGAGGAGAAGATTATAAATCACAGGACAACCAAAAAGAAAAATGATACACTTTCACATCACAATAAAAAAGAGGACAAGGAAAATATTCAGCAAATACTAAAACAGCAATGAAGGAAGCAATAACATGATTCATAAACAAAATGACCTCAGGACAGAAAAGTATATAGAACAAAGAAACCAGGAACACCATGAAAACATACATAACAAAATGACAGCAAGAAATTCAAACTTGTCGATAATTACACAGAATGCCAATGCATTAAATGCACCACTCAAGAGATGGAGAGTTGCAGACTGGATAAAAAACATAACCCATCAATATGCTGTCTACATGAGACACACCTTAGTGACAAAGACAAAAATAGACTAAAAATCAAAGTTGGAAAAAGATATATCAAGCAAATGACAACCATAAAAGAGCAGGAGTGGCAATATTAATTTCTGATCAAATCAACTTCAACAGAAAACCACAATAAGAGACAAGGAAGGACATTATATAATGATTAAAGGATCAACGAATAAGAAGATATAAGCATAATAAATATCTGGAGCCAATGAAAGAGCCCCAAAATATATAAATCAGACATTAACAGATTTGAAAAGACAAATAGATAACTCCACAGTGATAGTGGGAGACTTTAATACACCACTTTCAATGAAAGATAGAACTGGAATGAACCTCAACAAAGACACAGCAGGAACTAAATAATACAATCAACCAACTTAACCTTATAGGCATCTACAGAGCACTTCAGCCAACAACAGCAAAATATACATTCTTTGCCAGTGCACATGGCACATTCACCATGATAGATGATATGTTGGGCCATAACACAAGCCTTAATAAATGGAAAAACATTGAAATACTGCAAAATATCTTCTCAGATCACAATGCCATCAAATTAGAAATCAACAATAGGAAGATCAATGGAAAAAGAGTAAACACATGGAAACTGAATAACACCCTCTTCAAAAATGACTGGGTAATAGAAGAAATAAAAAGTGAACTTAAAAAATTTCTTAAATCAAACAAGAATGAAAACATCACACACCAAAATCTTTGGGACACAGCAAAAGCAGTGAGCAGAGGCCAATTTGTAGCAACAAATGCACACATCAAAAAAAGCAGAAAGAGCCAAAAATCAATGCTTTAAAACAACATCTCCAACAATTAGAAAAAGAACGCAAGAAAAGCCAACCATTACCAGAAGAAAGGAAATAATCAAGATTCCAGCAGAAATCAATGAAACAGAAAATAGAAAGACAATAGGAAAAATCAGCAAGACTATAAGCTGGTTTTTTGAAAAGATTAACAAAATTGACAAACCACTGGCAAATCTAACAAAGGAAAAGAGGGAGAGAACACAAGTAATATGAATACTAAATGAAATGGGTGAGCTCACAACAGAACCAACTGAAATAAAAAGGATAATCAAGATACTATGAAGAACTGTATTCCGACAAATTTGAAAATCTGGAAGAAATGGACAGATTTCTAGAAGCACACTACTTACCTAAGCTAACACAGACTGTGGTGGAAAAGTTGAACAAACCCAAAACAAAAGAAGATATTAAATAGGTCATAAAAAATTACCAACAAAAAAAGTCCTGGCCCAAAAAGTTTCACCAGAGAATTCTACCAAACATTCACAGAACACCGGACACAATCTTGTTCCAACTATTCCAAAACATATGAAAGGATGGAATCCTCCCAAATTCATTTTATGAAGCAAGCATAACCTTGATACCAAA
The DNA here is from genome assembly GCF_000298275.1 of Orycteropus afer afer. Lineage (NCBI taxonomy): Eukaryota > Metazoa > Chordata > Mammalia > Tubulidentata > Orycteropodidae > Orycteropus > Orycteropus afer. The sequence goes on from NW_006921684.1 coordinate 799,136, forward strand.
ACTAGGCAAAGACATCACTCAAATGGAAAACTACAGACCAATATCCTTCATAAATACAGATGTAAAAATCTTCAACAATATCCTAGCCAATAGATTCCAACAACATATTAAAAAATCATAATACATTATGACCAAGTGGGGTTCATATCAGGTATACAAGGATGGGTCAACATTAGAAAAACAATCAACATCATCCAAAACAAAAATAAAACAAAGGAAAAGAACCACATGATCATATCAATTGATGCAGAAAGGACATTTGATAAAATCTAACACCCATTCCTGACAAAAACTCTCAGCAAAATAGTAATAGAAGGGACATTCCTCAACATAATAAAGGGCATATATGCAAAACCAACAGTCAGCATTATTCTCTATGGAGAGAGACTGAAATTCTTACCCTTGCAAACAGGAACCTGACAAGGATGCCCTCTATCACTGCTTCTAATCAACACTGGATTGGAAGTCCTAGCCAGGGCAATAAGGCAAGAAAGGGAAATCAAAGGTATCCAAATTGGTAAGGAAGAAGTCAAACTATCCCTATTTGCTGATGATATGATCTTATACATAGAAAATTCAAGAAACTCAGTAAAAAACTACTGGAAGTAATTGAGAAATTATCATATTGGCAGGCTACAAGATGAACATGCAAAAATCAGTTGGATTCCTCTACACCAGCAAAGAGATTGCTGAAAAGGGATTAAGGAAATCAATAGCTTTTATAACAGCTACCAAAAATATAAATTACTTGGAAATAAATCTTACCAGGGACAACAAAGACCTGTATAAAGAAAACTGTAAAACAATACTTCAAGAAACCATAAGAGATCTACATAAATGGAATAACATACCATGTTCCTGGATAGGAAGATTGTATATTATGAAAATGTCAATTCTACCCAAAGCAATCTATACATTCATTTAATTCCAATGCAGAGCCCATCAACATTCTTTAAGGATATGGATAAAACAAACACTACCTTTATATGGAAAGGACAGAGACCTTGGATAAACAAAGCACTACTGAAGAAGAACAAAGTAGGAGGTCTCACCTCCCAGATCTCAAAACCTACTATACAGCCACAGTAGTCAAAACAGTCTGGTACTGGTACAATGACAGACACATAGACCAGTGGAAGAGAATTGAGAAACTAGAAATAGATCCATCAACCTATGGTCAGCTGATCTTTGACAAAGGGCCAAAATCTATTAAATGGGGAAGAAGTGGTTTCTTTAACAAATGGTGATGGCAAAACTGGATATCCACTTGCAGAAAATGAAATAAGATCATACTTCACAACATACACAAAAAATAACTCTAGATGGATCAAAGACTTACGTGTGAAACCTAAAATTGTAAAGTTCCTCAAGGAAAAAATAGGGGTAAATTTAGGGGCCCTAATTTATGACATACACAGACTGTCAAGCATAACTCAATATGCACAAATAGCTGAAGAGAAACTAGATGAATGAGACCTTCTAAAAATTAAATTTTTATGTGCTTCCAAAGACTTCTCCCATAGAGTAAAAAGAGAACCTACAGATTGGGAGAAAATATTTGGCAATGACATATCTGACAAGGGACTTATCTCTAGAAAATATAGAAAATTCCAACACCTCAACAACAGAAAGACAACTAATCCAATTAGCACTGAAAAAAAAATGCATTGACCTATGTCACTTTAGTTTTGTATTTCAGTGTACATTCATTACATTTAAATAAAATGTATTTTTTCAAAAAAGAGCAACTTTCAGAGTGTCTTCTGACATTCATTTTGGTCTTTTCTTCCTTTTTTGTCTTTTTAATGACCTTTTGCTTACCTCATGAATGATGTTCTTTTTTTTTTTTTTTTTTTTTAATTGTGATACAGGTGAAAGTTTACAGAGCTAATTTACTTTCTGTACACCAGCTCACAACATACCCTTTGTCTCATGGCATTGACTACAATTTCCTACAATGCAATAGCTCCCCTCCTACTTCCTCCACATAGTTACTCTTCCCTGTGTCCTTCCTGCCCATGTACTCCTGCCCCCTGAGCTGTCTCCCTGTGCATGCACAGCCCTTCTATTCTCCCATAATTTTTCTCTTCAAGGAATGTATACACCTAAGTGTATACA
>NW_006921684.1:801424-808910 GCF_000298275.1 Orycteropus afer afer
GTAGCTGGGCACCATCAAATTCTTCTGGTCTCATAGTCGTATAGGCTAAGGATCGCATGGTATACCAGTCTCTTGGACTAATTGTTTCCATGTGTCTTTGGTTTTTTTCATTCTTCTTTTCTCTGGACAAGGAAAGACCCATTGTTACATCTAGATGGCCTCTTGCAAGCTTTTAAGATCCCAGTCGCTACTCACCAAAGTGAGTAGGATGTGCAACAATGTTTTTGTGTACTATATTATGCCAGTTGAGCTTGATGTCCCCTGTGACTATAGTTCCCAGCCCACAGGTCCAACTACTTGCTCTCTCTGGGTAGCTAGTTGTGGCCAAGAAGTGACTACAACCTTGTCTCTTGTCAGCTCTACTATATACCTGGGAATTCTTACAGAACATACAAATACACTTGTAGAACAATTGTCTGCCAACCCTATACATGGTCATGGGCACACTCCCCACTCCATAGACATATATGATAGTTCAGCCTGTCTACCCATCTATCCACTGGTATATCCACGTTTGCCATCACTGGCAATGCCGTACTATATGTGCAAAAGGGTTCATCTTTGTTGTCTGTACCTCCCACGTGAATAAACAAAATGTATATGTGAAGTTTATCCACGTTACCTGGTCTTTTGCAGATTCTACATTATTCTTTAGGGTTGCATAGAATTTCATGGATGATATTCTTGATATCAGCCTACCATTCCTCTGGTTTTTGGTCATTAAAAAATAGATTTAACACACTGAAACCAATAACCAAAAACAAGAGGAATTGTGGGTGTTTCATAGACAATTTATATTTTAACGTGTTTATATTATTCCTCAGTAATGCATGTAAAATCCATCAAAAAATCTTCTTAAGTAAAACATATATGTTGATTTTACTAATTCTTACCTCACATTGCTCTACCACTGTGGTCCAAGTCATCATCCTTTGTCTTTAATCAATTTTAACAAATGTCTAATACAATCTTACTCTAAAGAAACATGTTCAACATTGTTTAACGTAGTGCTGCACAAGTGTACTTGACCATAAATTTCTACTTTTGTTCATTTTTTTAATAAAACATTTTTAACTATTATCGGAAACAGAATACATTGTGGAAAACATTTCTGTAAAAATGTTGATGTGTTAGAGTAGACATAGCCCCTCTCCTTTTTTCCCCTCAAGTATTTTCTTCTGCCATTTCTTCTTTGTAACTACATTTTGGTCTTATTGTTCTCTCTTTCAGCCTTATCCCACTAGGACACAAATCAGATATAAGCCCTGTACGGAAGTAAAATATATCAATAGTAGTGGCCATACATCAGTGTCAAACTGAACCAAAGTCCTTTTGTTGGTTAGCTCATACATGAAAAATAATGAAGATTGCATGGAAATGTCTAATTCATTCTGATGGTATTGTTTCACTGCCAACAGTTTATCCTGAATTCTAAACATTATTTTTAATTTGAATAATATTGACAAGTTCTATTTTATTTTTTCATCATAAAATTCCTATTGCATCATAGCATTTTAAAGGAAAAGATCATGATCCCAAATAAACTCAAGTGGATGAAACAAGTAGTATGCTCCATACTGCTGCCACATAAGGACTGTCATTGTTTCTTGAGGTAGGAGTGATTCTGCCCCCTAGATATATATTATCTGCATGTTTATCTTTCTAGTCACACTATCTTTTTCTGAAAGTCAATGACATATTAGTGATGATAATTCTTATTGTATAGTCTACTGCATGACCAAGTATAATTACTAACTGAGTATGAGTGGTATAAATGATTAATCAGGCTACTGAAGCAAACACTCTCAGATTATTCTACACGCTGACATTCACATTTAAGTGTAAATAGGGGAATGAAAATAATATAAAAGAGAAAGATTCCACATATATAACAAAAACAAAACTCATCATCAATTTTATAATGAATTTTATAGACATTGGGAAAATATTTCAATTACTTTTAAATAAAATTTTATCCTTTAAAAAATTATTGCAGGCTATTTAAATATGAATTACAGTATCAATGGATGTTTATTAGTGGATCACAAACATATTTATGAATTATTTCATGACTTTAGAAAATAGGTCTAATCAAAAGAATTGATTCATGTAACCTTGACTGCTTGGGACAAACCAAAAACCAAAACCAAATGCACTGCCCTTGAGTCGGATCTGACTCATAGTGACCCCTCCTTGGGTTTCTGAGGAGGTATTACTACAGAAGTTAGATTGCCCAACCTTCCTTCTGCAGAGTGGCTGGTGGGTTTGAACCTCCAGCCTTCTTGTTAGCAATCAAATGCCTTAGGCACTAAGAAGATAATTCATAACAATTTCCTAACTGAAAATAAGAAGGTTTCTTTTATTTACATAGGAAATCAAATGACTATTTATGAGGAAAAAAAAAATACAGCCATGTAAATTTGACACTAATGTGGTATCTCCCTCCTGTAGTCTTTAAATTATGAATTAGAAGAGCATTGAACTGAATGACTTTTTGCCTTCCATCCAGTTTAATGATTCCTGGATATGACAGTCTTTCCTTCACTCACCATAGAACTGGAGGAATATTGTCTTAGAGGCCTAGACATTCATAGATATAATCCTATGTCTTAGAAGTCATTGGTTCATAAAAGACTCTGTCTGGCCTGGCCCTGTTCTGAATACTTGACAGAGTTTATTCTATTGGTTTGAGAACGCATACCTGGCAGAAACACATAGGACTTCTTGCCTTCCTGTTCTTGCCTCTAGCTGGTGCTATTTAGCCATCATTTTATAAAAACATGAGCACAGAGCTGAGTCATGCCTTTTTAAATGGAAAAAGAAAAGGCTTAGCTAAAAATAGGCCATTATTTCCTTTAGCTTCAATCTGCAGTCTTATCTGATATGCATTTGTTGTTGACTGGCACCCTCCCTCCAAGAACATGGTGGAGTTTTCTTCGCTAATCCTTTCATTTGCTAATGTCACTCAGAGTGGGATATTTTATTCATGTCTAAGTGATGTTGTTGTTGTTGTTATGTGCCTTTGAGTCAGCCCTGACTCATAGCGACCCCTCCTTGGGTTTCTGAGGTAGTATCACTGTATCACTACGGAAGTAGGATTGCCCAACCTTCCTTCCCAGAAGTGGCTGATGGGTTTGAACCGCCAGCCATCTGGTGAGCAGTCAAGTGCCTTAGCCACTATGCTACCAGAGAGACCTAAAAAATGTGTTTAGTGCCCATATCAAATCTCTATCAAATCTGGTTGAGAAATACTTTACTCATGTCTGTAAAGGAAGAGAGATTTGGTCCCATTTTTATTTTACATATAACACTGTTGAGTCAATATTCTTCTTATAACTAACTTTGTTCTGATAACACATCAAAAAATTGCTCTAAAATCCCCAAAACATCCCCTAAAACCTAGATGCTCAATAAGTATGATATAATGGAATTTCTATTTGATTTAATTGAAAACAATATGAAACAGAAACCTCTTGATAGAAATTTATTTAGTAAATATACAAACAATAATTTATACTATGCTTTTTTTAGGAGCTCTGGTAGCATAGTGCCTAAGGCACTTGACTGCTAACCAGAAGGCTGGTAGTTCAAACCCACCAGCCACTCCTTGGAAGGAAGGTTGGGCAATCTACTTCTGTAGTGATACTGTCTCGGACACCCAAGGAGGGGTCACTATGAGTCAGGTCTGACTCAACCACACATAACAACAACAACAGCAACAACAACAACAACATGCTTTTTTGTGATCTATTTCAAGGCTCATGTCAATTACATTTTTATCATGAGGAAGTAAATAAATGTAAGAAATAAAAAAAAATTATGTTTATGTTCCCAATGCAATATTTAAAGTGTATCTTTTGATTCAAAATGTTCCTAATTGATTAACAATTTTGCAAAAAACACAGTGATAGATAAAAATGTCAAGTTTCTCTCCAATTACACAATCTTGAAATAACCAACAGTGAACAGTTTAAATACACTTTCACAAGTTTACCTTTGTTAAAATAAGTATACATATAAGGTTTCTATTAAAAATGTGGTGATACTAATCTTATACAATTAAGAGAAATTTAATTATGTTTGTATTTTTAAACTTTTTCATGTTCAAGATCTACCCTTGTCTAATCATTATCTCTGAGGGAGAAAGATGAGGTTGTCTACTTCTGTGAAAATTTACAGCCTTGGAAACCCAATGTAAGTTGCTATCACTCAGAACAGACTCAATGGCAGTGAGTTTTGTTTTTGGTTTTGAATCATTATCATAGATTATGATATTTTCATTATATATAATATGTATTATGTAATAACAGGGCTTTGAATCAGTATTTTTCTGGTTCAGTCATGCTGAGGAAACAAAACCAGAACAAACCTGAATTTTTTTTAATTTGGGTGAAACACAATGATAACTGAAACAGGAAAAATGATAGATCAAAGCCCTGCAAGAAAACTGTTCTCTCTCTTAGAAAACAAGGCCAGCATATAAGTTGCATAACAACCAAATCTCTTGCCCGTCCGATTTAGAGCAAAGTTGGAATCAACACTGCCATACTCAAAGATGACAGCTAATCACACCTTTGAATGTTTGTCACTCGCCACAATTTTGTCAATAATCCAGTCTCACTCACTAGAGTCCTGGAGGGGCTCACTATGTCCTTTCCAAGTCTCTCATCCCAGGGGTTCGACCTGTAATTTTTCCAGTTCCAGTTATCATTCTAGATCACCCAAATTTTTTTTAACTATTCAGGTGTGTCCTGATTTTGCTTTGTCCATCATGACTGAAAAAGTGAAAACCAATTTAAAGGCCTATACAAGAATAATTATTATTACATATTATAATTATTTTTATTATATCAGATATTGTATCCTTATACATTATAATAAACAGAAAGCAAACCCTTTGCCATCAAGTTGATTCCTACTCATAGCATCCATTAGGTTTCCAAAGTTGTAAATCTTCAGAAGTAGATTGCACCATCTTTCTCCCAGAGAGCAGCTGGTGGGTTTGAACTGCTGACCCTCTGGTTAGCAGCTGAATGCCTTAACAACTGCACCACCAGAGCTCCTTATATAATGCTTATTATTTAATGTATATTATTTAATAATAATAATTAGACAAGGGTAGATCTTGGAAAGGAACAATGTTAAAAATATGAACATAATCAAATCTCTCAATTGTATAACATTAGTGTGATCCCATTAATATAGAAAAAAATAAAATATATTTTTACATATATTTACTTGATCAAAGGTAAACTTGTGAAAGCATACATGAGTGTTCATTAATCCAAGAAGCTGGACTTGAAGAAGAACACAGCATAAGGAAGATAGATTAACAACCTGTGATATTCAAATAACACAGCCTCATTTGCTGAAAATGAAGAGGACTTGAGGCACTTGTTAATGAGGACCAAAGACTACAGCAATCAGTATGGATTACTTATACATACACAAAACAAAAATCTTCACAACTGCACAAATAAGCAACATCACAATAAATGAAGAGAAGATTGAACTTATCAAGTTTTTCTTGGATGTACAATCAAAGTCCATGGAAGCAGCAGTCAAGAAATCAACTGACATATTGCTTGGGCAAATCTGCCACAAAAGACCTTTTTAAAGTGTTAAAAAGCAAAGATGTCACTTTGACAACTAAGGTGCACCTGACCCAAATCATTGTATTGTCAATCACCTCATATGCATGTGAAAGATGGATGATGAATAAGGAATATCAAAGAAGAATTGATGTCTTTGAATTATGGTGTTGGCAAAGAATATTGAATATACTGTGGAGTACTAGAAGAATGAACCAATCTGTGTCAGTTGAAGCCCAGCCAGAATGCTCCTTGGAAGCAAGGATAGGAAGATGTCATCTTACATGTTTCAGACATGTTACCAGGAGAGACCAGTCCCTGGAGAAGGACATCATGCTTGGTAAAATAGAAGGTCAGCAAAAAAGAGGGAGACCTTTGATGAGATGGCTTGACACATAGCCTGCAAAATGGGCTCAAGCTTTGCAATGATTGCGAGGCTGGCCTGGGGCCAGGCTGTGTTTCATTCTTTTATACATCAGGTCACTATGCATCAGGACCAATTTGAAGACACCTAACAACAACAATAAAAATCATTATATTACTGCAAAATATTTCAGCCAAACTAGTGGAATGTTGAATCATAAAGAATAAGTTTCTTCAAATTTCTGGATACTTCCAAATTCCCACTGAAGGGTTTAGACCAACTTATGTCCCAAACAAGAGAGAAGAACAATCCTCTTTATTTTATATTTTGACAATATTGTTAGATTAAAGAAAATAAAATTTCCAACTCTTGTAAGTAGAAATGTTATCATCTTCATGTTTAATCAGACATCATCTTTGGTTACTTTTCTGCTTGAAGTCTCTTCTTGAGTATCTAACAGGCGTCTCATCGTTCTCTCTTGCTTCACATTCCAAGGTTAACTTTATTTTCTCTCAAAGTTATTCTTTAATTATTAAACAATTTGTGGTAAAGTCATTTTTTGTTGATTGCAATTTTTTTCTACTCACTCCTGATACTTTGACATAGATTTGTATGTTATCACTTGTTTTTTAAACTTATTTTTGAAGATCTACTTTCATTATTTTTAAGATTTTACTGTTAAGGTTACTGAGATCCAATGCTATTTTGTATTGGTAATGTGTGTATTTGTTCATATTAATATCATTTTTAAAATCTCGTTATGTTACAAAATATTTGCTGTAGATTTGTTTTTATATGAACTAATCATTGGTTTTCAGTGGCCAATTCTTTCCAAAGTGGATGACACTGTCCTTACTCCCAGTCTGTCTTAGTCTAGAAGCTCTGCTGAAACCTGTCTACCACAAGTGACCCTGCTGGTATTCAAAATACTGGTGGCACAGCCTCCAGCCTCACAGCAATACATAAGCCATCACAGTACAACACACTGACAGACAAGTGGTTACAAATCTCTCCTGGAAGAAATGCAGCTGGATTGCTTCTTAGAAGAGAGAATGGCCAGATTTCATCTCACCTACTCTGGACATGTGGTCAGAAAGGACCAGTCCCTGGAAAGGATATTATGCATGGTAAAATGAAGGGTCAGAGAAAAAGGAGAAGAGATTGGTTGATATAGTGGCTGTGTCAAAGAGACAGATTGATGCAGTAACTGCAATGATGGGCTCAAGCATCGTGAGGATTGTGAGTATGGTGCAGGACATAGCAGTGTTTCGTTCTGTTGTACATAGGGTTGCTATGAGTCAAAATTAACTCTACAACACCTAACAGCAACAACAATAACCACTGGTTAATTTGCTTCTTGAATAGGTGGATACATGTCTTTCGAAAATTCTCTATTAGTGACACATTAGGAAAATCTATCCTCCATTCTTCTGTTGTAAAACAGTAAATAAACTTTTATTGAATGAAATAGTATTGAACATGGTGTATACATTGAACAGCTGTATACATTTTCACAAATAAACTCCCATTC
>NW_006921684.1:809370-810684 GCF_000298275.1 Orycteropus afer afer
GACCCTCTACTTTATCAACCATAATGTCCTTCTCCAGAGATTGGTCCCTTCTGACATGACCAAAGTACATGAGATGAAGTCTGACCATTATCAGTTTTAAGAGGCATTCCAGCTGTACCTCTTCCAAAACAAATCTGATCATTCTTATAGCAGTCCATGGTATATTCAGTAATCTTCATCGATACCAAAATTCAAATGCACCAATTCTTCTTCAGTCTTCGTCCCTCATTGTTTAGCTCTCAGATGAAGCTATTGAAAATGCTGTGACTTGAGTCAGGCACACCTTAGAACTATCAGAGATACCTTTGTTCTTTAACTTTTAAAGATGTATTTTGCAACAGATTTGCCCAGTGTAATATGTCATCTGATTTTCCATGGGCATTGATTGTAGATCCAAGTAAAATAAAATCCATTACAGCTTCAATCTTTTCTCCATTTATTGTCATGTTGCTTATTGGTCTAGTTGTGAGGATTTTTGTTGTCTTTATGTTGAAGTGTAATACATACCAAAGGCTGTAATCATTGACCTTCATCAGTAAGTGATTCATGTCATGGTCACTTTTAGCAAGCAAAGTTGTGTCATCTGTATATTGAGGATTTCGAATGACTCTTCCTCCAGTCCTGATGCTATGTTCTTCATATAGTCCAGCCTAGTAGATTATTTGCTCAGCATAGAGTCTGAATAAGAGTGGTGAAAGGACACAACCCTGACTTTTATATGTATCCCAAAACAACATATTTTATATGTATCCCAAAACAACATACTTTTATATGTATCCAATTTTCAGTTAGTTATATACACAGACACTCCAAGAAATGATGAAAGAAAAGGCAAAATAAAATTTTAAAAACCCACCCACTAAAACCTGACTAGACCTGGATAAATTCTACAAATTTGATTTTTATAATTCATGTATTAATTTTCACTTGATACCCATGGCTCTCTTCTTTTTGAAAACTATATAACTTTTCTCTTTCTAGTACATTTTATTCTACTAATTCTATCATTCTTGCAGTCCACAGTTTTAATTTTTCTACTGAAAATGCTTCAGTAAATTTATATATATGTGTATACATATTTATATACTTTTCACTAAATATATAAATTTTCACTAATGTTTTTATTAGTTTCCTGTTACTATTGTTGATGTTAGATACTGTAGAGTCAAATTTTGACTCACAGTGATCCCATGTGAGGGTAATCAGCAGAGCTATTTAGAAAATTTTTTGAAAGATGTAATCTGAGGTTCCCAGATCTATATCAATTCCTTCACATAAATTTTAGATTTAAAAAAGATAAAAAAAAAAAAAAAA
>NW_006921684.1:812927-814072 GCF_000298275.1 Orycteropus afer afer
TCATTGGTGTTCAGTGCATCAGATCTATTCTTTAGATGGTCTCTAAATTCAGGAAGGACATATTCTAGATCATAGTTTGGCTTTCATGAACTTGTTTTAATTGTCTTTAACTTCAAATTGAACTTGCATATGAGCATTTGATAGTCTGTTCCACAATCAGCTCTTGGTCTGGTTTTGGCTGAAGATACTGAGCTTCTCCATCGCCTCTTGCCACAGATGTAGTTAATCCAATTCCTATGTGTTCCATCTGGTGAAGTCCACGTGTACAGCCCTCATTTGTGTTGTTGAAAAAAAGGTGTTTGCAATGAACAAGTTGTTGGTCTTGCAAAATTCTGCAATGTGAGTTCTAGCATTATTTCTGTCACCAAGGCCAAATCTTCCAACTACTGGTCATTCTTCTTTGTTTCCAACTTCTTCATTCCAGTCACCAGTGCTAATTAACACATCCTGACTGCAAGTTTGGTCAATTTCAGACTGCAGAACTTGATTAAAATCTTCAATTTCCTCATCTTTGGCTTTGGTGTTTGGTGAATAAATTTGAATAATAGTCATATTAACAGGCATTCCATGGCATTCTTTTACATCAAAATAGTCACTCTTTGTCCTCTTTCTTCTAGGAAAATCAACAACATACTTTTGCCTTGAGCATTTTCTGAAGCAATGCCTACTTTTCACAAGTCCTTAAGTAGTTAGAACTCAAAGACCTTAAATTTTCTGTGATTATATTCTCATCTGATATGAAGATGGCCTTTTGTTGTGTCCTAATGATAAGGTAGGGTTTAAGATGGATCGTATATTTTTACCTTTCCTTAGCGCAAAAAGAGCATACACTTCCAAAAGGAAATTACACTTTTGTCAAAATAAAGTTTGCTACTGAGAGATGATATATCCAAAAAAGTAAATCCTTGCTTGTATGAATCAATGCTGTTGTTGTTATATGCTGTTGAGTTTGACCAGACTCATAGCAATCTCTCCTTGGGTGTGATAGTTGGAGTTGTGTGTCAACTTGGCTGGACTACAATTCTGTGTGGTTTCAGCTATTGTGGTGTGGTTGTTCCCATGATGGGATCAGATGATTATGTTTTGTGCAGCCAATCTGTTGAAAGGGAGATTCCCTAGGGGTGTGGTCTTCTTCCAGTATATCT